>NW_026277055.1:0-1610 GCF_023373465.1 Oncorhynchus keta | reverse complement strand
CCAGATGACAATAGAATGTTCATGATGTCACTGCGACAACTGTCGATAGACGTAGTATAAACCAGCTTTTAGTCTTGAAGTCTTTGGTTGTTTAGTACATGGCCTCATGTTAATCCTTAAGGAGATGGGTGGGGCTAAGTCTTTAAAGGGTGTGAACGATGCTGAATGAGAAGAGATCTCAGTAGGTTTACAAAACATTCAAGGGCCATTTTCTCAAAAGTGAATTTACAAGTTTATCAACTCTCAAAGCAGAATTACTTTCCCATTGTTCCTTAACTGCAGTGTGTGATATATACTTTTCTAGCTCTGTCTTTACCTTTTTTACCCTCTTTTTCTCTCCAATTTAGTGGTATCCAAGTGCTAGTTACAGTCTTGTCTCATCGCTGCAACTCCTGTACGGACTCGGGAGAGGTGAAGGTCGAGACCGAGCGTCCTCCGAAACATAACTCCAACCAAGCCGCACTGCTTCTTGACACAATGCCCACTTAACCCGGAAGCCAGCCGCACCAATGTGCTGGAGGAAACACCATACACCTGGTGTCCGTGTCCAGCGTGCACTGCGCCCGGACCGCCACGGGAGTAGCTAGTGCGGATGGGACAAGGACATCCTTGCTGGCCAAACCCTCTCTAACCCGAACAACGCTGGGCCAATAGTGCGCGACAGAGCCTGGACTTAAACCCAGAATCTCTAGTGGAACAGTTAGCGCTGCGATACAGTGCCTTAGGCCAGTGCCCCACTCGGAAGGCCCCGTCTCTACTTTTATCCAATGTAAAAACACCATTTCAAATTTGGCTACATAAGACCGAATTGAGCCGGTTGGTCACATTTGAGCAATTACATTTACTTTTGATACTTAAGTACATTTAAAACCAAATACTTTTAGACTCAAGTAGTATTTTACTGGGTGACTTTCACTTTTACTTCAGTCATTTTCTATTAAGGTGCTGTATCTGTGCTTTCACTCAGGTATGACAATTGGGTACTTTGTCCACCACTGCCAATTAGCTGATTACCTTTCCATACACCCACTTCTTTTGACAAAGCCACTCATACACCGACTCCTTTCACCATATTGGGCTGCAGCTACCCACACTTGGAATGGATGCTTGTGGGTTTACCCTGGTGAAGGACACCTCCTCCTCCTTCCCTTATACGTGGGTAACGTGGTGGGTAACGTGGTGGGTAACGTGGTGGGTAACGTGGTGGAGGCAATATCAGATGGAGAGGAGAGGAATGTGTCAGCGGCAAGGAGATGTAAAGAAGACACACACACAACCACATACACACACACACACCCACACACACACACACACACACACACACACACACACACACACACACACACACACACACACACACACACACACACACACACACACACACACACACACACACACACACACACACACACACACACACAAACACACACACAAACACACACACAACACACACACAACACACACACAAACACACACACAAACACACACACACAAACACACACACAAACACACACACAAACAAACACACACACAAACACACACAAACACACACACAAACACACACACAAACACACACAAAGACACACACAAACACACACACAAACACACAG
>NW_026277054.1:0-110721 GCF_023373465.1 Oncorhynchus keta | reverse complement strand
GTCTGTCATATTTTAATAGAGACAGTAGATCTAGCTGGCCTGTCATATTATAATAGAGACAGTATATCTAGCTGGTATGTCATATTATAAAAGAGACAGTAGATCTAGCTGGTCTGTCATAATATAATAGAGACAGTAGATCTAGCTGGTCTGTCATAATACAATAGAGACAGTAGATCTAGCTGGTCTGTCATAATATAATAGAGACAGTAGATCTACCTGGTCTGTCATATTTTAATAGAGACAGTAGATCTAGCTGGTCTGTCATAATATAATAGAGACAGTAGATCTAGCTGGTCTGTCATAATATAATAGAGACAGTAGATCTAGCTGGTCTGTCATAATATAACAGAGACAGTAGATCTACCTGGTCTGTCATATTTTAATAGAGACAGTAGATCTAGCTGGTCTGTCATCTTATAATAGAGACAGTAGATCTAGCTGGTCTGTCATATTATAATAGAGACAGTAGATCTACCTGGTCTGTCATAGCATAATAGAGACAGTATTCTAGCTGGTCTGTCATAATATAATAGAGACAGTAGATCTAGCTGGTCTGTCATATTATAATAGAGACAGTAGATCTGAGCTGGTCTGTCATAATATAATAGAGACAGTAGATCTACCTGGTCTGTCATAGCATAATAGAGACAGTATTCTAGCTGGTCTGTCATAATATAATAGAGACAGTAGATCTAGCTGGTCTGTCATATTATAATAGAGACAGTAGATCTGAGCTGGTCTGTCATCTTATAATAGAGACAGTAGATCTAGCTGGTCTGTCATATTATAATAGAGACAGTAGATCTAGCTGGTCTGTAATAACATAATAGAGACAGTAGATCCAGCTGGTCTCTCTTAATACAATAGAGACAGTAGATCTAGCTGGTCTGTCATATTATAATAGTGACAGTAGGTCTAGCTGGTCTGTCATATTATAATAGAGACAGTAGATCTAGCTGGTCTGTCATATTATAATAGAGACAGTATATCTAGCTGGTCTGTCATATTATAATAGAGACAGTAGATCTAGCTGGTATGTCATAGTATAATAGAGACAGTAGATCTAGCTGGTCTGTCATAGTATAAAAGAGACAGTAGATCTAGCTGGTCTGTCATAATATAATAGAGACAGTAGATCTACCTGGTCTGTCATATTATAATAGAGACAGTAGATCTAGCTGGTCTGTCATAATATAACAGAGACAGTAGATCTACCTGGTCTGTCATATTTTAATAGAGACAGTAGATCTAGCTGGTATGTCATCTTATAATAGAGTCTGTAGATCTAGCTGGTCTGTCATAATATAATAGAGACAGTAGATCTAGCTGGTCTGTCATATTATAATAGAGACAGTAGATCTAGATGGTCTGTCATATTATAATAGAGACAGTAGATCTAGCTGGTCTGGCATAATATAATAGCGACAGTACATCTCGCTGGTCTGTCATATTATAATAGAATGAGTAGATCTACCTGGTCTGTCATATTATAATAGAGACAGTATATCTAGCTGGCCTGTCATATTATAATAGAGACAGTAGATCTAGCTGGTCTGTCATAATATAATAGAGACAGTAGATCTAGCTGGTCTGTCATAATATAATAGAGACAGTACATCTCGCTGGTCTGTCATATTATAATAGAATGAGTAGATCTACCTGGTCTGTCATATTATAATAGAGACAGTAGATCTAGCTGGTCTGTCATATATAATAGAGACAGTAGATCTAGCTGGTCTGTCATATTATAATAGAGACAGTATATCTAGCTGGTATGTCATAGTACAAAATAGAGACAGTAGATCTAGCTGGTCTGTCATATTTTAATAGAGACAGTAGATCTAGCTGGTCTGTCATCTTATAATAGAGACAGTAGATCTAGCTGGTCTGTCATGATATAATAGAGACAGTAGATCTAGCTGGTCTGTCATATTATAATAGAGACAGTAGATCTAGCTGGTCTGTCATATTATAATAGAGACAGTAGATCTAGCTGGTCTGTCATATTATAATAGAGACAGTAGATCTAGCTGGTCTGTCATATTATAAAAGAGACAGTAGATCTAGCTGGTCTGTCATAATATAATAGAGACAGTAGATCTAGCTGGTCTGTCATAATATAATAGAGACAGTAGATCTACCTGGTCTGTCATAATATAATAGAGACAGTAGATCTAGCTGGTCTGTCATAATATAACAGAGACAGTAGATCTAGCTGGTCTGTCATATTATAATAGAGACAGTAGATCTAGCTGGTCTGTCATATTATAATAGAGACAGTAGATCTAGCTGGTCTGTCATAATATAATAGAGACAGTAGATCTAGCTGGTCTGTCATATTATAATAGAGACAGTAGATCTAGCTGGTCTGTCATATTATAATAGAGACAGTAGATCTAGCTGGTCTGTCATATTATAATAGAGACAGTAGATCTAGCTGGTCTGTCATATTATAATAGAGACAGTAGATCTAGCTGGTCTGTCATAATATAATAGAGACAGTAGATCTAGCTGGTCTGTCATAATATAATAGAGACAGTAGATCTAGATGGTCTGTCATAATATAATAGAGACAGTAGATCTAGCTGGTCTGTCATAATATAATAGAGACAGTAGATCTAGCTGGTCTGTCATATTATAATAGAGACAGTAGATCTAGCTGGTCTGTCATAATATAATAGAGACAGTAGATCTAGCTGGTCTGTCATAATATAATAGAGACAGTAGATCTAGCTGGTCTGTCATAATATAATAGAGACAGTAGATCTAGCTGGTCTGTCATATTATAATAGAGACAGTAGATCTAGCTGGTCTGTCATAATATAATAGAGACAGTAGATCTAGCTGGTCTGTCATAATATAATAGAGATAGTAGATCTAGCTGGTCTGTCATATTATAATAGAGACAGTAGATCTAGCTGGTCTGTCATATTTTAATAGAGACAGTAGATCTAGCTGGTATGTCATCTTATAATAGAGACCGTAGATCTAGCTGGTCTGTCATAATATAATAGAGACAGTAGATCTAGCTGGTCTGTCATATTATAATAGAGACAGTAGATCTAGATGGTCTGTCATATTATAATAGAGACAGTAGATCTAGCTGGTATGTCATCTTATAATAGAGACAGTAGATCTAGCTGGTCTGTCATAATACAATAGAGACAGTAGATCTACCTGGTCTGTCATAGTATAATAGAGACAGTATTCCTAGCTGGTCTGTCATAATATAACAGAGACAGTAGATCTAGCTGGTCTGTCATATTATAATAGAGACTGTAGATCTAGCTGGTCTGTCATAATATAATAGAGACAGTAGATCTACCTGGTCTGTCATATTATAATAGAGACTGTAGATCGAGCTGGTATGTCATCTTATAACAGAGACAGTAGATCTAGCTGGTCTGTCATATTTTAATAGAGACTGTAGATCGAGCTGGTATGTCATCTTATAACAGAGACAGTAGATCTAGCTGGTCTGTCATATTTTAATAGAGACAGTATATCTAGCTGGCCTGTCATATTATAATAGAGACAGTATATCTAGCTGGTATGTCATAGTACAAAAGTGACAGTAGATCTAGCTGGTCTGTCATAATACAATAGAGACAGTAGATCTAGCTGGTCTGTCATAATATAACAGAGACAGTAGATCTAGCTGGTCTGTCATATTTTAATAGAGACAGTAGATCTAGCTGGTCTGTCATAATATAATAGAGACAGTAGATCTACCTGGTCTGTCATAGTATAATAGAGACAGTATTCCTAGCAGGTCTGTCATAATATAACAGAGACAGTAGATCTACCTGGTCTGTCATATTTTAATAGAGACAGTAGATCTAGCTGGTATGTAATCTTATAATAGACACAGTAGATCTAGCTGGTATGTCATCTTATAATAGAGACCGTAGATCTACCTGGTCTGTCATAGTATAATAGAGACAGTATTCCTAGCTGGTCTGTCATAATATAACAGAGACAGTAGATCAAGCTGGTCTGTCATATTATAATAGAGACAGTAGATTGAGCTGGTATGTCATCTTATAATAGTGACAGTAGATCTACCTGGTCTGTCATAGCATAATAGAGACAGTATTCCTAGCTGGTCTGTCATACTATAACAGAGACAGTAGATCAAGCTGGTCTGTCATATTATAATAGAGACAGTAGATTGAGCTGGTATGTCATCTTATAATAGAGACAGTAGATCTAGATGGTCTGTCATATTACAATAGAGACAGTAGATCTAGCTGGTCTGTAATAACATAATAGAGACAGTAGATCCAGCTGGTCTGTAATAACATAATAGAGACAGTAGATCCAGCTGGTCTCTCTTAATACAATAGAGACAGTAGATCGAGCTGGTCTGTCATATTATAATAGTGACAGTAGGTCTAGCTGGTCTGTCATATTATAATAGAGACAGTAGATCTAGCTGGTATGTCATAGTACAAAAGCGACAGTAGATCAAGCTGGTCTGTCATAATACAATAGAGACAGTAGATCTACCTGGTCTGTCATAGTATAATAGTGACAGTATTCCTAGCTGGTCTGTCACAATATAACAGAGACAGTAGATCTACCTGGTCTGTCATATTATAATAGAGACAGTAGATCTAGCTGGTATGTCATCTTATAATAGAGTCTGTAGATCTAGCTGGTCTGTCATAATATAATAGAGACAGTAAATCTAGCTGGTCTGTCATATTATAATAGAGACAGTAGATCTAGATGGTCTGTCATATTATAATAGAGACAGTAGATCTAGCTGGTCTGGCATAATATAATAGCGACAGTACATCTCGCTGGTCTGTCATATTATAATAGAATGAGTAGATGTACCTGGTATGTCATATTATAATAGAGACAGTATATCTAGCTGGCCTGTCATATTATAATAGAGAGAGTAGATCTAGCTGGTCTGTCATAATACAATAGAGACAGTAGATCTAGCTGGCCTGTCATAATATAATAGAGACAGTACATCTCGCTGGTCTGTCATATTATAATAGAATGAGTAGATCTACCTGGTCTGTCATATTATAATAGAGACAGTAGATCGAGCTGGTCTGTCATTGTATAATAGAGACAGTATATCTAGCTGGCCTGTCATATTATAATAGAGACAGTATATCTAGCTGGTATGTCATAGTACAAAAGCGACAGTAGATCTAGCTGGTCTGTCATATTTTAATAGAGACAGTAGATCTAGCTGGTATGTCATCTTATAATAGAGACCGTAGATCTAGCTGGTCTGTCATGATATAATAGCGACAGTACATCTCGCTGGTCTGTCATATTATAATAGAATGAGTAGATCTACCTGGTCTGTCATATTATAATAGAGACAGTATATCTAGCTGGCCTGTCATATTATAATAGAGACAGTAGATCTAGCTGGTATGTCATAGTACAAAAGCGAAAGTAGATCTAGCTGGTCTGTCATAATACAATAGAGACAGTAGATCTAGCTGGTCTGTCATAATATAATAGAGACAGTAGATCTACCTGGTCTGTCATAGTATAATAGAGACAGTATTCCTAGCTGGTCTGTCATAATATAACAGAGACAGTAGATCTACCCGGTCTGTCATATTTTAATAGAGACAGTAGATCTAGCTGGCCTGTCATATTATAATAGAGACAGTAGATCTAGCTGGTCTGTCATAATATAATAGAGACAGTAGATCTAGCTGGTCTGTCATATTATAATAGAGACAGTAGATCTAGCTGGTATGTCATCTTATAATAGAGACAGTAGATCTTGCTGGTATGTCATCTTATAATAGAGAATGTAGATCTAGCTGGTCTGTCTTAATATAATAGAAACAGTTGATCCAGCTGGTCTGTCATAGTATAATAGAGACAGTAGAACTAGCTGGTCTGTCATAATATAATAGAGACAGTAGATCTAGCTGGTCTGTCATATTATAATAGAGACAGTAGATCTAGCTGGTCTGTCATAACATAATAGAGACAGTAGATCTAGCTGGTCTGTCATATTATAATAGAGACAGTAGATCTAGCTGGTCTGTAATAACATAATAGAGACAGTAGATCTAGCTGGTCTGTCATAATATAATAGAGACAGTAGATCTAGCTGGTCTGTCATATTATAATAGAGACAGTAGATCTAGCTGGTCTGTCATAATATAATAGAGACAGTACATCTCGCTGGTCTGTCATAATATAATAGATAGTAGATCTAGCTGGTATGTCATCTTATAATAGAGACAGTAGATCTAGCTGGTCTGTCATATTATAATAGAGACAGTAGATCTAGCTGGTCTGTCATAACCATAATAGAGACAGTAGATCTAGCTGGTCTGTCATAATATAATAGAGACAGTAGATCTAGCTGGTCTGTCATATTATAATAGAGACAGTAGATCTAGCTGGTCTGTCATATTATAATAGAGACAGTAGATCTAGCTGGTCTGTCATCTTATAATAGAGACAGTAGATCTAGCTGGTCTGTCATAATATAATAGAGACAGTAGATCTAGCTGGTCTGTCATATTTTAATAGAGACAGTAGATCTAGCTGGTATGTCATCTTATAATAGAGACAGTAGATCTAGCTGGTCTGTCATAATATAATAGAGACAGTAGATCTAGCTGGTCTGTCATATTATAATAGAGACAGTAGATCTAGATGGTCTGTCATATTATAATAGAGACAGTAGATCTAGCTGGTATGTCATCTTATAATAGAGACAGTAGATCTAGCTGGTCTGTCATAATATAATAGAGACAGTAGATCTAGCTGGTCTGTCATAATATAATAGAGACAGTAGATCTACCTGGTCTGTCATAGTATAATAGAGACAGTATTCTAGCTGGTCTGTCATAATATAATAGAGACAGTAGATCTAGCTGGTCTGTCATATTATAATAGAGACAGTAGATCTAGCTGGTCTGTCATAATATAATAGAGACAGTAGATCTACCTGGTCTGTCATAGTATAATAGAGACAGTATTCTAGCTGGTCTGTCATAATATAACAGAGACAGTAGATCTAGCTGGTCTGTCATATTATAATAGAGACAGTAGATCTAGCTGGTATGTCATAATAATAGAGACAGTAGATCTAGCTGGTCTGTCATATTATAATAGAGACAGTAGATCTAGCTGGTCTGTCATATTATAATAGAGACAGTATATCTAGCTGGTCTGTCATAGTATAATAGAGACAGTAGATCTAGCTGGTCTGTCATAATACAATAGAGACAGTAGATCTAGCTGGTCTGTCATAATATAATAGAGACAGTAGATCTAGCTGGTCTGTCATATTATAATAGAGACAGTAGATCTAGCTGGTCTGTCATAATATAATAGAGACAGTAGATCTAGCTGGTCTGTCATAATATAATAGAGACAGTAGATCTAGCTGGTCTGTCATATTATAATAGAGACAGTAGATCTAGCTGGTCTGTCATAATATAATAGAGACAGTAGATCTCTGGTCTGTCATAGTATAATAGAGACAGTATTCCTAGCTGGTCTGTCATAATATAACAGAGACAGTAGATCTAGCTGGTCTGTCATATTTTAATAGAGACAGTAGATCTAGCTGGTCTGTCATTTATAATAGAGACAGTAGATCTAGCTGGTCTGTCATATTATAATAGAGACAGTAGATCTAGCTGGTCTGTCATAATATAATAGAGACAGTAGATCTAGCTGGTCTGTCATATTATAATAGAGACAGTAGATCTAGCTGGTATGTCATCTTATAATAGAGACAGTAGATCTAGCTGGTCTGTCATAATATAATAGAGACAGTAGATCTCGCTGGTCTGTCATATTATAATAGAATGACAGTAGATCTACCTGGTCTGTCATATTATAATAGAGACAGTAGATCTAGCTGGCCTGTCATATTATAATAGAGACAGTAGATCTAGCTGGTATGTCATAGTATAAAAGAGACAGTAGATCTAGCTGGTCTGTCATAATACAATAGAGACAGTAGATCTAGCTGGTCTGTCATAATATAATAGAGACAGTAGATCTACCTGGTCTGTCATAGTATAATAGAGACAGTATTCCTAGCTGGTCTGTCATAATATAACAGAGACAGTAGATCTACCTGGTCTGTCATATTTTAATAGAGACAGTAGATCTAGCTGGTCTGTCATCTTATAATAGAGACAGTAGATCTAGCTGGTCTGTCATAATATAATAGAGACAGTAGATCTAGCTGGTATGTCATCTTATAATAGAGACAGTAGATCTAGCTGGCCTGTCATAATATAATAGAGACAGTACATCTCGCTGGTCTGTCATATTATAATAGAATGAGTAGATCTACCTGGTCTGTCATATTATAATAGAGACAGTAGATCGAGCTGGTCTGTCATAATATAATAGAGACAGTAGATCTAGCTGGTCTGTCATAATATAATAGCGACAGTAGATCTAGATGGTCTGTCATATTATAATAGAGACAGTAGATCTAGCTGGTATGTCATAACATAATAGAGACAGTACATCTAGCTGGTCTGTCATATTATAATAGAGACAGTAGATCTAGCTGGTCTGTCATAACATAATAGAGACAGTAGATCTAGCTGGTCTCTCTTAATACAATAGAGACAGTAGATCGAGCTGGTCTGTCATATTATAATAGAGACAGTAGATCTAGCTGGTCTGTCATAATATAATAGAGACAGTACATCTCGCTGGTCTGTCATAATATAATAGCGACAGTAGATCGAGCTGGTATGTCATATTATAATAGAGACAGTAGATCTAGCTGGTCTGTCATATTATAATAGAGACAGTAGATCTAGCTGGTATGTCATCTTATAATAGAGACAGTAGATCTAGCTGGTCTGTCATAATATAATAGAGACAGTAGATCTAGCTGGTCTGTCATATTATAATAGAGACAGTAGATCTAGATGGTCTGTCATATTATAATAGAGACAGTAGATCTAGCTGGTATGTCATCTTATAATAGAGACAGTAGATCTAGCTGGTCTGTCATAATATAATAGAGACAGTAGATCTAGCTGGTCTGTCATATTTAATAGAGACAGTAGATCTAGCTGGTCTGTCATATTATAATAGAGACAGTAGATCTAGCTGGTCTGTCATAATATAATAGAGACAGTAGATCTAGCTGGTCTGTCATATTATAATAGAGACAGTAGATCTAGATGGTCTGTCATATTATAATAGAGACAGTAGATCTAGCTGGTATGTCATCTTATAATAGAGACAGTAGATCTAGCTGGTCTGTCATAATACAATAGAGACAGTAGATCTAGCTGGTCTGTCATAATATAATAGAGACAGTAGATCTACCTGGTCTGTCATAGTATAATAGAGACAGTATTCTAGCTGGTCTGTCATAATATAATAGAGACAGTAGATCTAGCTGGTCTGTCATATTATAATAGAGACTGTAGATCTAGCTGGTCTGTCATAATATAATAGAGACAGTAGATCTACCTGGTCTGTCATAGTATAATAGAGACAGTAGATCTAGCTGGTCTGTCATAATATAATAGAGACAGTAGATCTAGCTGGTCTGTCATATTATAATAGAGACAGTAGATCTAGCTGGTATGTCATCTATAATAGAGACAGTAGATCTAGCTGGTCTGTCATATTTTAATAGAGACAGTATATCTAGCTGGCCTGTCATATTATAATAGAGACAGTAGATCTAGCTGGTATGTCATATACAAATAGAGACAGTAGATCTAGCTGGTCTGTCATAATATAATAGAGACAGTAGATCTAGCTGGTCTGTCATAATATAATAGAGACAGTAGATCTAGCTGGTCTGTCATATTATAATAGAGACAGTAGATCTAGCTGGTCTGTCATAATATAATAGAGACAGTAGATCTAGCTGGTCTGTCATATTATAATAGAGACAGTAGATCTACCTGGTCTGTCATATTTTAATAGAGACAGTAGATCTAGCTGAGCTGGTCTGTCATAACATAATGGAGACAGTAGATCTAGCTGGTATGTCATAGTATAATAGAGACAGTAGAACTAGCTGGTCTGTCATAATATAATAGAGCCAGTAGATCCAGCTGGATTGTCATATTATAATAGAGACAGTAGATCTAGCTGGTATGTCATCTTATAATAGAGACAGTAGATCTAGCTGGTCTGTCATATTATAATAGAGACAGTAGATCTAGCTGGTCTGTCATATCATAATAGAGACAGCTGATCTAGCTGGTCCGTCATATTATAATAGAGACAGTAGATCTAGCTGGTCTGTCATATTATAATAGAGACAGTAGATCTAGCTGGTCTGTCATATTATAATAGAGACAGTAGATCTAGCTGGTCTGTCATAGCATAATAGAGACAGTAGATCTAGCTGGTCTGTCATATTATAATAGAGACAGTAGATCTAGCTGGTCTGTCATAATAATAGAGACAGTAGATCTAGCTGGTCTGTCATATTATAATAGAGACAGTAGATCTAGCTGGTCTGTCATAACATAATAGAGACAGTAGATCTAGCTGGTCTGTCATATTATAATAGAGACAGTAGATCTAGCTGGTCTGTCATATTATAATAGAGACAGTAGGTCTAGCTGGTCTGTCATATTATAATAGAGACAGTAGATCTAGCTGGTCTGTCATTTATAATAGAGACAGTAGATCTAGCTGGTCTGTCATATTATAATAGAGACAGTAGATCTAGCTGGTCTGTCATAGTATAAAAGAGACAGTAGATCTAAGCTGGTCTGTCATAATATAATAGAGACAGTAGATCTACCTGGTCTGTCATAGTATAATAGAGACAGTATTCCTAGCTGGTCTGTCATAATATAACAGAGACAGTAGATCTACCTGGTCTGTCATATTTAATAGAGACAGTAGATCTAGCTGGTCTGTCATATTATAATAGAGACAGTAGATCTAGCTGGTCTGTCATAATATAATAGAGACAGTAGATCTACCTGGTCTGTCATAGTATAATAGAGACAGTATTCCTAGCTGGTCTGTCATAATATAACAGAGACAGTAGATCTAGCTGGTCTGTCATATTATAATAGAGACAGTAGATCGAGCTGGTATGTCATCTTATAACAGAGACAGTAGATCTAGCTGGTCTGTCATATTATAATAGAGACAGTAGATCTAGCTGGCCTGTCATATTATAATAGAGACAGTATATCTAGCTGGTATGTCATAGTACAATAGTGACAGTAGATCTAGCTGGTCTGTCATAATATAATAGAGACAGTAGATCTAGCTGGTCTGTCATAATATAATAGAGACAGTAGATCTAGCTGGTCTGTCATATTATAATAGAGACAGTAGATCTAGCTGGTCTGTCATAATATAATAGAGACAGTAGATCTAGCTGGTCTGTCATAGTATAATAGAGACATTATTCCTAGCAGGTCTGTCATAATATAACAGAGACAGTAGATCTACCTGGTCTGTCATATTTTAATAGAGACAGTAGATCTAGCTGGTATGTCATCTTATAATAGAGACAGTAGATGTAGCTGGTCTGTCATATTATAATAGAGACAGTAGATCTACCTGGTCTGTCATAGCATAATAGAGACAGTATTCCTAGCTGGTCTGTCATAATATAACAGAGACAGTAGATCAAGCTGGTCTGTCATATTATAATAGAGACAGTAGATTGAGCTGGTATGTCATCTTATAATAGTGACAGTAGATCTACCTGGTCTGTCATAGCATAATAGAGACAGTATTCCTAGCTGGTCTGTCATACTATAACAGAGACAGTAGATCTAGCTGGTCTGTCATATTATAATAGAGACAGTAGATCTAGTTGGTCTGTCATATTATAATAGAGACAGTAGATCTAGATGGTCTGTCATATTATAATAGAGACAGTAGATCTAGCTGGTCTGTAATAACATAATAGAGACAGTAGATCCAGCTGGTCTGTAATAACATAATAGAGACAGTAGATCCAGCTGGTCTCTCTTAATACAATAGAGACAGTAGATCGAGCTGGTCTGTCATATTATAATAGAGACAGTAGATCTAGCTGGTATGTCATAGTACAAAAGCGACAGTAGATCAAGCTGGTCTGTCATAATACAATAGAGACAGTAGATCTACCTGGTCTGTCATAGTATAATAGTGACAGTATTCCTAGCTGGTCTGTCATAATATAACAGAGACAGTAGATCTACCTGGTCTGTCATATTTTAATAGAGACAGTAGATCTAGCTGGTATGTCATCTTATAATAGAGACAGTAGATCTAGCTGGTCTGTCATAATATAATAGAGACAGTAGATCTAGCTGGTCTGTCATAGTATAATAGAGACAGTAGATCTAGATGGTCTGTCATATTATCATAGAGACAGTAGATCTAGCTGGTCTGTCATAATATAATAGCGACAGTAGATCTCGTGGTCTGTCATATTATAATAGAATGAGTAGATGTACTGGTCTGTCATATTATAATAGAGACAGTAGATCTAGCTGGCCTGTCATATTATAATAGAGACAGTAGATCTAGCTGGTCTGTCATAATACAATAGAGACAGTAGATCTAGCTGGTCTGTCATAATATAATAGAGACAGTAGATCTAGCTGGTCTGTCATATTATAATAGAATGACAGTAGATCTACCTGGTCTGTCATATTATAATAGAGACAGTAGATCTAGCTGGTCTGTCATATGTATAATAGAGACAGTAGATCTAGCTGGTCTGTCATATTATAATAGAGACAGTATATCTAGCTGGTATGTCATATACAAAAGCGAGACAGTAGATCTAGCTGGTCTGTCATATTTTAATAGAGACAGTAGATCTAGCTGGTATGTCATCTTATAATAGAGACAGTAGATCTAGCTGGTCTGTCATAATATAATAGCGACAGTACATCTCGCTGGTCTGTCATATTATAATAGAATGAGTAGATCTACCTGGTCTGTCATATTATAATAGATACAGTATATCTAGCTGGTCTGTCATATTATAATAGAGACAGTAGATCTAGCTGGTATGTCATAGTATAAAAGCGACAGTAGATCTAGCTGGTCTGTCATAATACAATAGAGACAGTAGATCTAGCTGGTCTGTCATGATATAATAGAGACAGTAGATCTACCTGGTCTGTCATAGTATACTAGAGACAGTATTCCTAGCTGGTCTGTCATAATATAACAGAGACAGTAGATCTACCTGGTCTGTCATATTTTAATAGAGACAGTAGATCTAGCTGGTCTGTCATATTATAATAGAGACAGTAGATCTAGCTGGTCTGTCATATTTTAATAGAGACAGTAGATCTAGCTGGTCTGTCATATTATAATAGAGACAGTAGATGTAGCTGGTCTGTCATAATATAATAGAGACAGTAGATCTAGCTGGTCTTTCATATTATAATAGAGACAGTAGATCTAGCTGGTCTGTCATCTTATAATAGAGACAGTAGATCTAGCTGGTCTGTAATATTATAATAGAGACAGTAGATCTAGCTGGTCTGTCATATTATAATAGAGACAGTAGATCTAGATGGTCTGTCATATTATAATAGAGACAGTAGATCTAGCTGGTCTGTCATAACATAATAGAGACAGTAGATCTAGCTGGTCTGTCATATTATAATAGAGACAGTAGATCTAGCTGGTCTGTAATAACATAATAGAGACAGTAGATCTAGCTGGTCTCTCTTAATACAATAGAGACAGTAGATCTAGCTGGCCTGTCATAATATAATAGAGACAGTACATCTCGCTGGTCTGTCATATTATAATAGAAACAGTAGATCTAGCTGGTCTGTCATAATATAATAGCGACAGTACATCTCGCTGGTCTGTCATAATATAATAGAGACAGTAGATCTAGCTGGTATGTCATCTTATAATAGAGACAGTAGATCTAGCTGGTCTGTCATATTATAATAGAGACAGTAGATCTAGCTGGTCTGTCATATTATAATAGAGACAGTAGATCTAGCTGGTCTGTCATAATATAATAGAGACAGTAGATCTAGCTGGTCTGTCATCTTATAATAGAGACAGTAGATCTAGCTGGTCTGTCATATTATAATAGAGACAGTGGATCTAGCTGGTATGTCATCTTATAATAGAGACAGTAGATCTACCTGGTCTGTCATAGTATAATAGAGACAGTATTCCTAGCTGGTCTGTCATAATATAACAGAGACAGTAGATCTACCTGGTCTGTCATATTTTAATAGAGACAGTAGATCTAGCTGGTATGTCATCTTATAATAGAGACAGTAGATCTAGCTGGTCTGTCATAATATAATAGAGACAGTAGATCTAGCTGGTCTGTCATATTATAATAGAGACAGTAGATCTAGCTGGTCTGTCATATTATAATAGAGACAGTAGATCTAGCTGGTCTGTCATAATATAATAGAGACAGTAGATCTAGCTGGTCTGTCATATTATAATAGAGACAGTAGATCTAGCTGGTCTGTCATATTATAATAGAGACAGTAGATCTAGCTGGTCTGTCATATTATAATAGAGACAGTAGATCTAGCTGGTCTGTCATAATATAATAGAGACAGTAGATCTAGCTGGCCTGTCATAATATAATAGAGACAGTAGATCTAGCTGGTCTGTCATATTATAATAGAACAGTAGATCTACCTGGTCTGTCATATTATAATAGAGACAGTAGATCTAGCTGGTCTGTCATTGTATAATAGAGACAGTATATCTAGCTGGTCTGTCATATTATAATAGAGACAGTAGATCTAGCTGGTCTGTCATAGTATAATAGAGACAGTAGATCTAGCTGGTCTGTCATATTTTAATAGAGACAGTAGATCTAGCTGGTATGTCATCTTATAATAGAGACAGTAGATCTAGCTGGTCTGTCATATATAATAGCGACAGTACATCTAGCTGGTCTGTCATATTATAATAGAGACAGTATTCCTAGCTGGTCTGTCATATTATAATAGAGACAGTATATCTAGCTGGCCTGTCATATTATAATAGAGACAGTAGATCTAGCTGGTATGTCATAGTACAAAAGCGACAGTAGATCTAGCTGATCTGTCATAATATAATAGAGACAGTAGATCTACCTGGTCTGTCATAATATAATATAGACAGTAGATCTACCTGGTCTGTCATAGTATAATAGAGACAGTATTCCTAGCTGGTCTGTCATAATATAACAGAGACAGTAGATCTACCTGGTCTGTCATATTTTAATAGAGACATTAGATCTAGCTGGTATGTCATATTATAATAGAGACAGTAGAACTAGCTGGTCTGTCATAATATAATAGAGACAGTAGATCTAGCTGGTCTGTCATATTATAATAGAGACAGTAGATCTAGCTGGTATGTCATCTTATAATAGAGACAGTAGATCTTCCTGGTCTGTCATATTATAATAGAGACAGTAGATCTAGCTGGTCTGTCATCTTATAATAGAGACAGTAGATCTAGCTGGTCTGTCATAATATAATAGAGACAGTAGATCTAGCTGGTCTGTCATAATATAATAGCGACAGTAGATCTAGATGGTCTGTCATATTATAATAGAGACAGTAGATCTAGCTGGTCTGTCATAACATAATAGAGACAGTAGATCTAGCTGGTCTGTCATATTATAATAGAGACAGTAGATCTAGCTGGTCTGTAATAACATAATAGAGACAGTAGATCTAGCTGGTCTGTCATAATACAATAGAGACAGTAGATCTAGCTGGTCTGTCATAATATAATAGAGACAGTAGATCTAGCTGGTCTGTCATAATATAATAGAGACAGTAGATCTAGCTGGTATGTCATAATATAATAGAGACAGTAGATCTAGCTGGTATGTCATATTATAATAGAGACAGTAGATCTAGCTGGTATGTCATATTATAATAGAGACAGTAGATCTAGCTGGTCTGTCATATTTTAATAGAGACAGTAGATCTAGCTGGTATGTCATCTTATAATAGAGACAGTAGATCTAGCTGGTCTGTCATAATATAATAGAGACAGTAGATCTAGCTGGTCTGTCATATTATAATAGAGACAGTAGATCTAGCTGGTCTGTCATATTATAATAGAGACAGTAGATCTAGCTGGTCTGTCATATTATAATAGAGACAGTAGATCTAGCTGGTCTGTCATAATATAATAGAGACAGTAGATCTAGCTGGTCTGTCATATTTTAATAGAGACAGTAGATCTAGCTGGTCTGTCATATTATAATAGAGACAGTAGATCTAGCTGGTCTGTCATAATATAATAGAGACAGTAGATCTAGCTGGTCTGTCATATTATAATAGAGACAGTAGATCTAGATGGTCTGTCATATTATAATAGAGACAGTAGATCTAGCTGGTATGTCATATTATAATAGAGACAGTAGATCTAGCTGGTCTGTCATAATATAATAGAGACAGTAGATCTAGCTGGTCTGTCATATTATAATAGAGACAGTAGATCTACCTGGTCTGTCATAGTATAATAGAGACAGTATTCTAGCTGGTCTGTCATAATATAACAGAGACAGTAGATCTAGCTGGTCTGTCATATTATAATAGAGACAGTAGATCTAGCTGGTCTGTCATAATATAATAGAGACAGTAGATCTAGCTGGTCTGTCATATTATAATAGAGACAGTAGATCGAGCTGGTCTGTCATATTATAATAGAGACAGTAGATCTAGCTGGTCTGTCATATTTTAATAGAGACAGTATATCTAGCTGGCCTGTCATATTATAATAGAGACAGTATATCTAGCTGGTATGTCATAGTACAAAAGTGACAGTAGATCTAGCTGGTCTGTCATAATACAATAGAGACAGTAGATCTAGCTGGTCTGTCATAATATAACAGAGACAGTAGATCTACCTGGTCTGTCATATTTTAATAGAGACAGTAGATCTAGCTGGTCTGTCATAATACAATAGAGACAGTAGATCTAGCTGGTCTGTCATAATATAACAGAGACAGTAGATCTACCTGGTCTGTCATATTTTAATAGAGACAGTAGATCTAGCTGGTCTGTCATAATATAATAGAGACAGTAGATCTACCTGGTCTGTCATAGTATAATAGAGACAGTATTCCTAGCAGGTCTGTCATAATATAACAGAGACAGTAGATCTACCTTTTCTGTCATATTTTAATAGAGACAGTAGATCTAGCTGGTATGTAATCTTATAATAGAGACAGTAGATGTAGCTGGTCTGTCATATTATAATAGAGACAGTAGATCTACCTGGTCTGTCATAGCATAATAGAGACAGTATTCCTAGCTGGTCTGTCATAATATAACAGAGACAGTAGATCAAGCTGGTCTGTCATATTATAATAGAGACAGTAGATTGAGCTGGTATGTCATCTTATAATAGTGACAGTAGATCTACCTGGTCTGTCATAGCATAATAGAGACAGTATTCCTAGCTGGTCTGTCATACTATAACAGAGACAGTAGATCAAGCTGGTCTGTCATATTATAATAGAGACAGTAGATTGAGCTGGTATGTCATCTTATAATAGAGACAGTAGATCTAGATGGTCTGTCATATTACAATAGAGACAGTAGATCTAGCTGGTCTGTAATAACATAATAGAGACAGTAGATCCAGCTGGTCTCTCTTAATACAATAGAGACAGTAGATCGAGCTGGTCTGTCATATTATAATAGTGACAGTAGGTCTAGCTGGTCTGTCATATTATAATAGAGACAGTAGATCTAGCTGGTCTGTCATTGTATAATAGAGACAGTATATCTAGCTGGCCTCTCATATTATAATAGAGACAGTATATCTAGCTGGTATGTCATAGTACAAAAGCGACAGTAGATCAAGCTGGTCTGTCATAATACAATAGAGACAGTAGATCTACCTGGTCTGTCATAGTATAATAGTGACAGTATTCCTAGCTGGTCTGTCACAATATAACAGAGACAGTAGATCTACCTGGTCTGTCATATTTTAATATATGAGACAGTAGATCTAGCTGGTATGTCATCTTATAATAGAGTCTGTAGATCTAGCTGGTCTGTCATAATATAATAGAGACAGTAGATCTAGCTGGTCTGTCATATTATAATAGAGACAGTAGATCTAGATGGTCTGTCATATTATAATAGAGACAGTAGATCTAGCTGGTCTGGCATAATATAATAGCGACAGTACATCTCGCTGGTCTGTCATATTATAATATTATGAGTAGATGTACCTGGTATGTCATATTATAATAGAGACAGTATATCTAGCTGGCCTGTCATATTATAATAGAGAGAGTAGATCTAGCTGGTCTGGCATAATACAATAGAGACAGTACATCTCGCTGGTCTGTCATATTATAATAGAATGAGTAGATCTACCTGGTCTGTCATATTATATTAGAGACAGTAGATCGAGCTGGTCTGTCATTGTATAATAGAGACAGTATATCTAGCTGGCCTGTCATATTATAATAGAGACAGTATATCTAGCTGGTATGTCATAGTACAAAAGCGACAGTAGATCTAGCTGGTCTGTCATATTTTAATAGAGACAGTAGATCTAGCTGGTATGTCATCTTATAATAGAGACCGTAGATCTAGCTGGTCTGTCATGATATAATAGAGACAGTACATCTCGCTGGTCTGTCATATTATAATAGAATGAGTAGATCTACCTGGTCTGTCATATTATAATAGAGACAGTATATCTAGCTGGCCTGTCATATTATAATAGAGACAGTAGATCTAGCTGGTATGTCATAGTACAAAAGCGACAGTAGATCTAGCTGATCTGTCATAATATAATAGAGACAGTAGATCTAGCTGGTCTGTCATAATATAATAGAGACAGTAGATCTACCTGGTCTGTCATAGTATAATAGAGACAGTATTCCTAGCTGGTCTGTCATAATATAACAGAGACAGTAGATCTACCCGGTCTGTCATATTTTAATAGAGACAGTAGATCTAGCTGGCCTGTCATATTATAATAGAGACAGTAGAACTAGCTGGTCTGTCATAATATAATAGAGACAGTAGATCTAGCTGGTCTGTCATATTATAATAGAGACAGTAGATCTAGCTGGTCTGTCATAATATAATAGAGACAGTAGATCTAGCTGGTCTGTCATCTTATAATAGAGACAGTAGATCTAGCTGGTCTGTCATAATATAATAGAGACAGTAGATCTAGCTGGTCTGTCATAATATAATAGAGACAGTAGATCTAGATGGTCTGTCATATTATAATAGAGACAGTAGATCTAGCTGGTCTGTCATAACATAATAGAGACAGTAGATCTAGCTGGTCTGTCATATTATAATAGAGACAGTAGATCTAGCTGGTCTGTAATAACATAATAGAGACAGTAGATCTAGCTGGTCTGTCATAATACAATAGAGACAGTAGATCTAGCTGGTCTGTCATATTATAATAGAGACAGTAGATCTAGCTGGTCTGTCATAATATAATAGAGACAGTACATCTCGCTGGTCTGTCATAATATAATAGAGATAGTAGATCTAGCTGGTCTGTCATCTTATAACAGAGACAGTAGATCTAGCTGGTCTGTCATATTTTAATAGAGACAGTAGATCTAGCTGGTATGTCATCTTATAATAGAGACAGTAGATCTAGCTGGTCTGTCATAATATAATAGAGACAGTAGATCTAGCTGGTCTGTCATATTATAATAGAGACAGTAGATCTAGATGGTCTGTCATATTATAATAGAGACAGTAGATCTAGCTGGTATGTCATCTTATAATAGAGACAGTAGATCTAGCTGGTCTGTCATAATACAATAGAGACAGTAGATCTAGCTGGTCTGTCATATTTTAATAGAGACAGTAGATCTAGCTGGTATGTCATCTTATAATAGAGACCGTAGATCTAGCTGGTCTGTCATAATATAATAGAGACAGTAGATCTAGCTGGTCTGTCATATTATAATAGAGACAGTAGATCTAGATGGTCTGTCATATTATAATAGAGACAGTATTCCTAGCTGGTCTGTCATAATATAACAGAGACAGTAGATCTAGCTGGTCTGTCATATTATAATAGAGACTGTAGATCTAGCTGGTCTGTCATAATATAATAGAGACAGTAGATCTACCTGGTCTGTCATATTATAATAGAGACAGTATTCCTAGCTGGTCTGTCATAATATAACAGAGACAGTAGATCTAGCTGGTCTGTCATATTATAATAGAGACTGTAGATCGAGCTGGTATGTCATCTTATAACAGAGACAGTAGATCTAGCTGGTCTGTCATATTTTAATAGAGACAGTATATCTAGCTGGCCTGTCATATTATAATAGAGACAGTATATCTAGCTGGTATGTCATAGTACAAAAGTGACAGTAGATCTAGCTGGTCTGTCATAATACAATAGAGACAGTAGATCTAGCTGGTCTGTCATAATATAACAGAGACAGTAGATCTACCTGGTCTGTCATATTTTAATAGAGACAGTAGATCTAGCTGGTCTGTCATAATATAATAGAGACAGTAGATCTAGCTGGTCTGTCATATTATAATAAAGACAGTAGATCTAGATGGTCTGTCATATTATAATAGAGACAGTAGATCTAGCTGGTCAATCATAATATAATAGCGACAGTAGATGTAGCTGGTCTGTCATATTATAATGAAGACAGTAGATCTAGCTGGTCTGTCATATTATAATAGAGACAGTAGATCTAGCTGGTCTGTCATATTATAATAGAGACAGTAGATCTAGATGGTATGTCATATTATAATAGAGACAGTAGATCTAGCTGGTCTGCTAGCTAGCTGGTCTGTCTGACGGAAACATGGATCACCACAGACAACACTGCTACTCCTACTGCTCTCTCTTCGTCCGCCCACGTGTTCTTGCACACCCCGAGAGCTTCTGGTCAGCGGGGTGGTGGCACCGGGATCCTCATCTGTCCCAAGTGGTCATTCACTCTTTCTCCCCTTACCCATCTGTCTATCGCCTCCTTTGAATTCCATGCTGTCACAGTTACCAGCCCTTTCAAGCTTAACATCCTTATCATTTATCGCCCTCCAGGTTCCCTCGGAGTTCATCAATGAGCTTGATACCTTGATAAGCTCCTTTCCTGAGGACAGCTCACCTCTCACAGTGCTGGGCGACTTTAACCTCCCCACGTCTACCTTTGACTCATTCCTCTCTCTGCCTCCTTCTTTCCACTCCTCTCCTCTTTTGACCTCACCCTCTCACCTTCCCCCTACTCACAAGGCAGGCAATACGCTCGACCTCATCTTTACTAGATGCTGTTCTTCCCACTAACCTCATTGCAACTCCCCTCCAAGTCTCCGACCACTACCTTGTATCCTTTTCCCTCTCGCTCTCATCTAACACCTCCCACACTGCCCCTACTCGGATGGTATCGCGCCGTCCCAACCTTCGCTCTCTCTCCCCGCTACTCTCTCCTCTTCCATCCTATCATCTCTTCCCTCTGCTCAAACCTTCTCCAACCTATCTCCTGATTCTGCCTCCTCAACCCTCCTCTCCTCCCTTTCTGCATCCTTTGACTCTCTATGTCCCCTATCCTCCAGGCCGGCTCGGTCCTCCCCCTCCCGCCCCGTGGCTCTGTCACTCATTGCGAGCTCACAGAACAGGGCTCCGGGCAGCCATCGGAAATGGAGAAAACTCGATCCCTGCGGACCTGGCATCCTTTAGACTCCCTCCTCTCTACATTTTCCTCCTCTGTCTCTGCTGCTAAAGCCATTTTCTACCACTCTAAATTCCAAGCATCTGCCTCTAACCCTAGGAAGCTCTTTGCCACCTTCTCCTCCCTCCTGAATCCTCCTCCCCCCTCCTCCCTCTCTGCAGATGACTTCGTCAACCACTTTGAAAAGAAGGTCGACGACATCCGATCCTCGTTTGCTAAGTCAAAGGGCACCGCTGGTTCTGCTCACACTGCCCTACCCTGTGCTCTGACCTCTTTCTCCCTCTCTCTCCAGATGAAATCTTGCGTCTTGTCACGGCCGGGCCGCCCAACAACCTGCCCGCTTGACCCTATCCCCTCCTCTCTTCTCCAGACCATTTCCGGAGACCTTCTCCCTTACCTCACCTCGCTCATCAACTCATCCCTGACCGCTAGCTACGTCCCTTCCGTCTTCAAGAGAGCGAGTAGTTGCACCCCTTCTGAAAAAACCTACACTCGATCCCTCCGATGTCAACAACTACAGACCAGTATCCCTTCTTTCTTTTCTCTCCAAAACTCTTGAACGTGCCGTCCTTGGCCAGCTCTCCCGCTATCTCTCTCTGAATGACCTTCTCGATCCAAATCAGTCAGGTTTCAAGACTAGTCATTCAACTGAGACTGCTCTTCTCTGTATCACGGAGACGCTCCGCACCGCTAAAGCTAACTCTCTCTCCTCTGCTCTCATCCTTCTAGACCTATCGGCTGCCTTCGATAGTGTGAACCATTACATTTACATTTAAGTCATTTAGCAGACGCTCTTATCTAGAAGCGACTTACAAATTATGCATACACCTTATGACATCCAGTGGAACAGCCACTTACAATAGTGCATCTAAATCTTTTTAGGGGGTGAGAAGGATTACTTACCTATCCTAGGTATTCCTTGAAGAGGTGGGGTTTCAGGTGTCTCCGGAAGGTGGTGATTGACTCCGCTGTCCTGGCGTCGTGAGGGAGTTTGTTCCACCATTGGGGGCCAGAGCAGCGAGACAGTTTTGACTGGGCTGAGCGGGAACTGTACTTCCTCAGTGGTAGGGAGGCGAGCAGGCCAGAGGTGGATGAACGCAGTGCCCTTGTTTGGGTGTAGGGCCTGATTAGAGCCTGGAGGTACTGAGGTGCCGTTCCCCTCACAGCTCCATCAGATCCTCCTCTCCACCCTCTCCGAGTTGTCATCTCCGGCGACAGTAGATCACGCTTGGTTGCGTCCTACCTGACAGGTCGCTCCTACCAGGTGGCGTGGCGAGAATCTGTCTGTCTGGCAGACATATCAGTGTGGATGACGGATCACCACCTCAAGCTGAACCTCGGCAAGACGGAGCTGCTCTTCCTCCCGGGGAAGGACTGCCCGTTCCATGATCTCGCCATCACGGTTGACAACTCCATTGTGTCCTCCTCCCAGAGCGCTAAGAACCTTGGCGTGATCCTGGACAGTACCCTGTCGTTCTCATACTAACATCAAGGCGGTGGCCCGTTCCTGTAGGTTCATGCTCTACAACATCCGCAGAGTTCTACCCTGCCTCACACAGGAAGCGGCGCAGGTCCTAATCCAGGCACTTGTCATCTCCCGTCTGGATTACTGCAACTCGCTGTTGGCTGGGCTCCCTGCCTGTGCCATTAAATCCCCTACAACTCATCCAGAGACAGTAGCCCGTCTGGTGTCAACCTTCCCATTCTAGAGACGTCACCCCGCTCCTCCGCTCTCTCCACTGGCTTCCAGTTGAAGCTGCATCCGCTACAAGACCATGGTGCTTGCCTACGGAGCTGTGAGGGGAACGGCACCTCAGTACCTCCAGGCTCTGATCAGGCCCTACACCCAAACAAGGGCACTGCGTTCATCCACCTCTGGCCTGCTCGCCTCCCTACCACTGAGGAAGACAGTTCCTGCTCAGCCCAGTCAAAACTGTTCGCTGCTCTGGCCCCCAATGGTGGAACAAACTCCCTCACGACGCCAGGACAGCGGAGTCAATCACCACCTTCCGGAGACACCTGGTCCCCACCTCTTTAAGGAATACCTAGGATAGGATAAGTAATCCTTCTCACCCCCCTTTAAGATTTAGATGCACTATTGTAAAGTGACTGTTCTACTGGATGTCATAAGGTGAATGCACCAATTTGTAAGTCGCTCTGGATAAGAGCGTCTGCTAAATGACTTAAATGTAAATGTAAATGTAATATAATAGCGACAGTAGATGTAGCTGGTCTGTCATATTATAATGAAGACAGTAGATCTAGCTGGTCTGTCATATTATAATAGAGACAGTAGATCTAGCTGGTCTGTCATAATATAATAGCGACAGTAGATCTAGCTGGTATGTCATAATATAATAGAGACAGTAGATCTAGCTGGTCTGTCATAATATAATAGCGACAGTAGATCTAGCTGGTCTGTCATAATATAATAGCGACAGTAGATCTAGCTGGTCTGTCATATTATAATTAAGACAGTAGATCTAGCTGGTATGTCATCTTATAATAGAGACAGTCGATTGAGCTGTTCTGTAATAATATAATAGAGACAGTTGATCTAGCTGCTCTGTCATAATATAATAGAGACAGTAGATCTAGCTGGTCTGTCATAATATAATAGCGACAGTAGATCTAGATGGTCTGTCATATTTTAATAGAGACAGTAGATCTAGCTGGTCTGTCATAACATAATAGAGACAGTAGATCTAGCTGGTCTCTCATATTATAATAGAGACAGTAGATCTAGCGGGTCTGTAATAACATAATAGAGACAGTAGATCCAGCTGGTCTCTCTTAATACAATAGAGACAGTAGATCTAGCTGGTCTGTCATAGTATAATAGAGACAGTAGAACTAGCTGGTCTGTCATAATATAATAGAGACAGTAGATCGAGTTGGTCTGTCATATTATAATAGTGACAGTAGGTCTAGCTGGTCTGTCATATTATAATAGAGACAGTAGATCTAGCTGGTATGCAATCTTATAATAGAGACAGGAGATCTTGCTGGTCTGTCATATTATAATAGAGACAGTAGATCTAGCTGGTATGTCATCTTATAATAGAGACAGTAGATCTACCTGGTATGTCATAGTATAATAGAGACAGTATTTCCTTGCAGGTCTGTCATAATATAACAGAGACAGTAGATCTACCTGGTCTGTCATATTATAATAGTGACAGTAGGTCTAGCTGGTCTGTCATATTATAATAGAGACAGTAGATCTAGCTGGTATGTCATCTTATAATAGAGACAGGAGATCTTGCTGGTCTGTCATATTATAATAGAGACAGTAGATCTAGCTGGTATGTCATCTTATAATAGAGACAGTAGATCTAGCTGGTATGTCATCTTATAATAGAGACAGTAGATCTAGCTGGTCTGTCATATTATAATAGAGACAGTAGATCTAGATGGTCTGTCATATTATAATAGAGACAGTAGATCTAGCTGGTCTGTCATAATATAATAGAGACAGTAGATCTAGCTGGTCTGCCATATTATAATAGAGACAGTAGATCTAGCTGGTCTGTCATATTATAATAGAGACAGTAGATCAAGCTGGTATGTCATAGTACAAAAGAGACAGTAGATCTCGCTGGTCTATCATAATACAATAGAGACAGTAGATCTAGCTGGCCTGTCATAATATAATAGAATGAGTAGATCTACCTGGTCTGTCATATTATAATAGAGACAGTAGATCGAGCTGGTCTGTCATTGTATAATAGAGACAGTATATCTAGCTGGCCTGTCATATTATAATAGAGACAGTAGATCTAGCTGGTATGTCATAATACAAAAGCGACAGTAGATCTAGCTGGTCTCTCTTAATACAATAGAGACAGTAGATCTAGCTGGCCTGTCATAATATAATAGAATGAGTAGATCTACCTGGTATGTCATCTTATAATAGAGACAGTTGATCTAGCTGTTCTGTCATAATACAATAGAGACAGTAGATCTAGCTGGTCTGTCATAACATAATAGAGACAGTAGATGTAGCTGGTATGTCATCTTATAATAGAGATCGTAGATCTAGCTGGTCTGTCATATTATACTAGAGACAGTAGATCTAGCTGGTCTGTAATAACACAATAGAGACAGTAGATCTAGCTGGTCTCTCTTAATACAATAGAGACAGTAGATCTAGCTGGTCTGTCATAGTATAATAGAGACAGTAGAACTAGCTGGTCTGTCATAATATAATAGAGACAGTAGATCGAGCTGGTCTGTCATATTATCATAGTGTCAGTAGGTCTCGCTGGTCTGTCATATTATAATAGAGACAGTATATCTAGCTGGCCTGTCATATTATAATAGAGACAGTAGATCTAGCTGGTCTGTCATAGTATAATAGAGACAGTAGAACTAGCTGGTCTGTCATTGTATAATAGAGACAGTATATCTAGCTGGCCTGTCATATTATAATAGAGACAGTAGATCTAGCTGGTATGTCATAGTACAAAAGCGACAGTAGATCTAGCTGGTATGTCATCTTATAATAGAGACAGTCGATCTAGCTGTTCTGTCATAATACAATAGAGACAGTAGATCTAGCTGGTCTGTCATAATATAATAGAGACAGTAGATCTAGGTGGTCTGTCATATTTTAATAGAGACAGTAGATCTAGCTGGTATGTCATCTTATAATAGAGACCGTAGATCTAGCTGGTCTGTCATAATATAATAGAGACAGTAGATCTAGCTGGTCTGTCATATTATACTAGAGACAGTAGATCTAGATGGTCTGTCATATTATAATAGAGACAGTAGATCTAGCTGGTCTGTCATAATATAATAGAGACAGTAGATCTAGCTGGTCTGTCATATTTTAATAGAGACAGTAGATCTAGCTGGTCTGTCATATTATAATAGAGACAGTAGATCAGGCTGGTATGTCATAGTACAAAAGAGACAGTAGATCTCGCTGGTCTGTCATAATACAATAGAGACAGTAGATCTAGATGGTCTGTCATATTATAATAGAGACAGTAGATCTAGCTGGTCTGTCATAATATAATAGAGACAGTAGATCTAGCTGGTCTGTCATATTATAATAGAGACAGTAGATCTAGCTGGTCTGTCATAATATAATAGAGACAGTAGATCTACCTGGTATGTCATTGTATAATAGAGACAGTATTTCCTAGCTGGTCTGTCATAATATAACAGAGACAGTAGATCTACCTGGTCTGTCATATTTTAATAGAGACAGTAGATCTAGCTGGTATGTCATCTTATAATAGAGACCGTAGATCTAGCTGGTCTGTCATAATATAATAGAGACAGTAGATCTAGCTGGTCTGTCATATTATACTAGAGACAGTAGATCTAGATGGTCTGTCATATTATAATAGAGACAGTAGATCTAGCTGGTCTGTCATAATATAATAGAGACAGTAGATCTAGCTGGTCTGTCATATTATAATAGAGACAGTAGATCTAGCTGGTCTGTCATATTATAATAGAGACAGTAGATCAAGATGGTATGTCATAGTACCAAAGAGACAGTAGATCTCACTGGTCTGTCATAATACAATAGAGACAGTAGATCTAGATGGTCTGTCATATTATAATAGAGACAGTAGATCTAGCTGGTCTGTCATAATATAATAGAGACAGTAGATCTAGCTGGTCTGTCATATTATAATAGAGACAGTAGATCTAGCTGGTCTGTCATATTATAATAGAGACAGTAGATCAAGCTGGTATGTCATAGTACAAAAGAGACAGTAGATCTCGCTGGTCTGTCATAATACAATAGAGAAAGTAGATCTAGCTGGCCTGTCATAATATAATAGAGACAGTACATCTCACTGGTCTGTCATATTTTGATAGAATGAGTAGATCTACCTGGTCTGTCATATTATAATAGAAACAGTAGTTCGAGCTGGTCTGTCATTGTATAATAGAGACAGTATATCTAGCTGGCCTGTCATATTATAATAGAGACAGTAGATCTAGCTGGTATGTCATAGTAAAAAGCGACAGTAGATCTAGCTGGTCTGTCATATTATAATAGAGACAGTAGATCTAGCTGGTCTGTAATAACATAATAGAGACAGTAGATCTAGCTGGTCTCTCTTAATACAATAGAGACAGTAGATCTAGCTGCTCTGTCATAGTATAATAGAGACAGTAGAACTAGCTGGTCTGTCATAATATAATAGAGACAGTAGATCGAGCTGGTCTGTCATATTATCATAGTGACAGTAGGTCTCGCTGGTCTGTCATATTATAATAGAGACCGTAGATCTAGCTGGTCTGTCATAATATAATAGAGACACTAGATCTAGCTGGTCTGTCATTTTATAATAGAGACAGTATATCTAGCTGGCCTGTCATATTATAATAGAGACAGTAGATCTAGCTGGTCTCTCTTAATACAATAGAGACAGTAGATCTAGCTGGCCTGTCATAGTATAATAGAGACAGTAGAACAAGCTGGTCTGTCATTGTATAATAGAGACAGTATACCTAGCTGGCCTGTCATATTATAATAGAGACAGTAGATCTAGCTGGTATGTCATAGTACAAAAGCGACAGTAGATCTAGCTGGTATGTCATCTTATAATAGAGACAGTCGATCTAGCTGTTCTGTCATAATACAATAGAGACAGTAGATCTAGCTGGTCTGTCATAATATAATAGAGACAGTAGATCTAGCTGGTATGTCATCTTATAATAGAGAACGTAGATCTAGCTGGTCTGTCATAATATAATAGAGACAGTAGATCTAGCTGGTCTGTCATATTATAATAGAGACAGTAGATCTAGCTAGTCTGTCATATTATAATAGAGACAGTAGATCTAGCTGGTATGTCATCTTATAATAGAGACCGTAGATCTACCTGGTCTGTCATAATATAATAGAGACAGTAGATCTAGCTGGTCTGTCATATTATACTAGAGACAGTAGATCTAGATGGTCTGTCATATTATAATAGAGACAGTAGATCTAGCTGGTCTGTCATAATATAATAGCGACAGTAGATCGAGCTGGTCTGTCATTGTATAATAGAGACAGTATATCTAGCTGGCCTGTCATATTATAATAGAGACAGTAGATCTAGCTGGTATGTCATAGTACAAAAGCGACAGTAGATCTAGCTGGTATGTCATCTTATAATAGAGACAGTCGATCTAGCTGTTCTGTCATAATACAATAGAGACAGTAGATCTAGCTGGTCTGTTATAATATAATAGAGACAGTAGATCTAGCTGGTATGTCATCTTATAATAGAGACAGTCGATCTAGCTGTTCTGTCATAATAAATAGAGACAGTAGATCTAGCTGGTCTGTTATAATATAATAGAGACAGTAGATCTAGCTGGTATGTCATCTTATAATAGAGAACGTAGATCTAGCTGGTCTGTCATAATATAATAGAGACAGTAGATCTAGCTGGTCTGTCATATTATAATAGAGACAGTAGATCTAGCAGGTCTGTCATATTATAATAGAGACAGTAGATCTAGCTGGTATGTCATCTTATAATAGACACAGTAGATCTAGCTGGTATGTCATCTTATAATAGAGACAGTAGATCTAGCTGGTCTGTCATATTACAATAGAGACAGTAGATCTACCTGGTATGTCATAGTATAATAGAGACAGTATTTCCTAGCTGGTCTGTCATAATATAACAGAGACAGTAGATCTACCTGGTCTGTCATATTTTAATAGAGACAGTAGATCTAGCTGGTATGTCATCTTATAATAGAGACCATAGATCTAGCTGGTCTGTCATAATATAATAGAGACAGTAGATCTAGCTGGTCTGTCATAATATAATAGAGACAGTAGATCGAGTTGGTCTGTCATATTATAATAGTGACAGTAGGTCTAGCTGGTCTGTCATATTATAATAGAGACAGTAGATCTAGCTGGTATGCAATCTTATAATAGAGACAGGAGATCTTGCTGGTCTGTCATATTATAATAGAGACAGTAGATCTAGCTGGTATGTCATCTTATAATAGAGACAGTAGATCTACCTGGTATGTCATAGTATAATAGAGACAGTATTTCCTTGCAGGTCTGTCATAATATAACAGAGACAGTAGATCTACCTGGTCTGTCATATTATAATAGTGACAGTAGGTCTAGCTGGTCTGTCATATTATAATAGAGACAGTAGATCTAGCTGGTATGTCATCTTATAATAGAGACAGGAGATCTTGCTGGTCTGTCATATTATAATAGAGACAGTAGATCTAGCTGGTATGTCATCTTATAATAGAGACAGTAGATCTAGCTGGTATGTCATCTTATAATAGAGACAGTAGATCTAGCTGGTCTGTCATATTATAATAGAGACAGTAGATCTAGATGGTCTGTCATATTATAATAGAGACAGTAGATCTAGCTGGTCTGTCATAATATAATAGAGACAGTAGATCTAGCTGGTCTGTCATATTATAATAGAGACAGTAGATCTAGCTGGTCTGTCATATTATAATAGAGACAGTAGATCAAGCTGGTATGTCATAGTACAAAAGAGACAGTAGATCTCGCTGGTCTGTCATAATACAATAGAGACAGTAGATCTAGCTGGCCTGTCATAATATAATAGAGACAGTACATCTCACTGGTCTGTCATATTTTGATAGAATGAGTAGATCTACCTGGTCTGTCATATTATAATAGAAACAGTAGTTCGAGCTGGTCTGTCATTGTATAATAGAGACAGTATATCTAGCTGGCCTGTCATATTATAATAGAGACAGTAGATCTAGCTGGTATGTCATAGTAAAAAAGCGACAGTAGATCTAGCTGGTCTGTCATATTATAATAGAGACAGTAGATCTAGCTGGTCTGTAATAACATAATAGAGACAGTAGATCTAGCTGGTCTCTCTTAATACAATAGAGACAGTAGATCTAGCTGCTCTGTCATAGTATAATAGAGACAGTAGAACTAGCTGGTCTGTCATAATATAATAGAGACAGTAGATCGAGCTGGTCTGTCATATTATCATAGTGACAGTAGGTCTCGCTGGTCTGTCATATTATAATAGAGACCGTAGATCTAGCTGGTCTGTCATAATATAATAGAGACACTAGATCTAGCTGGTCTGTCATTTTATAATAGAGACAGTATATCTAGCTGGCCTGTCATATTATAATAGAGACAGTAGATCTAGCTGGTCTCTCTTAATACAATAGAGACAGTAGATCTAGCTGGCCTGTCATAGTATAATAGAGACAGTAGAACAAGCTGGTCTGTCATAATATAATAGCGACAGTAGATCTAGATGGTCTGTCATATTTTAATAGAGACAGTAGATCTAGCTGGTCTGTCATAACATAATAGAGACAGTAGATCTAGCTGGTCTCTCATCTTATAATAGAGACAGTAGATCTACCTGGTATGTCATAGTATAATAGAGACAGTATTTCCTTGCAGGTCTGTCATAATATAACAGAGACAGTAGATCTACCTGGTCTGTCATATTATAATAGTGACAGTAGGTCTAGCTGGTCTGTCATATTATAATAGAGACAGTAGATCTAGCTGGTATGTCATCTTATAATAGAGACAGGAGATCTTGCTGGTCTGTCATATTATAATAGAGACAGTAGATCTAGCTGGTATGTCATCTTATAATAGAGACAGTAGATCTAGCTGGTATGTCATCTTATAATAGAGACAGTAGATCTAGCTGGTCTGTCATATTATAATAGAGACAGTAGATCTAGATGGTCTGTCATATTATAATAGAGACAGTAGATCTAGCTGGTCTGTCATAATATAATAGAGACAGTAGATCTAGCTGGTCTGTCATATTATAATGGAGACAGTAGATCTAGCTGGTCTGTCATATTATAATAGAGACAGTAGATCAAGCTGGTATGTCATAGTACAAAAGAGACAGTAGATCTCGCTGGTCTGTCATAATACAATAGAGACAGTAGATCTAGCTGGCCTGTCATAATATAATAGAATGAGTAGATCTACCTGGTCTGTCATATTATAATAGAGACAGTAGATCGAGCTGGTCTGTCATTGTATAATAGAGACAGTATATCTAGCTGGCCTGTCATATTATAATAGAGACAGTAGATCTAGCTGGTATGTCATAATACAAAAGCGACAGTAGATCTAGCTGGTCTCTCTTAATACAATAGAGACAGTAGATCTAGCTGGCCTGTCATAATATAATAGAATGAGTAGATCTACCTGGTATGTCATCTTATAATAGAGACAGTTGATCTAGCTGTTCTGTCATAATACAATAGAGACAGTAGATCTAGCTGGTCTGTCATAACATAATAGAGACAGTAGATGTAGCTGGTATGTCATCTTATAATAGAGATCGTAGATCTAGCTGGTCTGTCATATTATACTAGAGACAGTAGATCTAGCTGGTCTGTAATAACACAATAGAGACAGTAGATCTAGCTGGTCTCTCTTAATACAATAGAGACAGTAGATCTAGCTGGTCTGTCATAGTATAATAGAGACAGTAGAACTAGCTGGTCTGTCATAATATAATAGAGACAGTAGATCGAGCTGGTCTGTCATATTATCATAGTGTCAGTAGGTCTCGCTGGTCTGTCATATTATAATAGAGACAGTATATCTAGCTGGCCTGTCATATTATAATAGAGACAGTACATCTAGCTGGTCTGTCATAGTATAATAGAGACAGTAGAACTAGCTGGTCTGTCATTGTATAATAGAGACAGTATATCTAGCTGGCCTGTCATATTATAATAGAGACAGTAGATCTAGCTGGTATGTCATAGTACAAAAGCGACAGTAGATCTAGCTGGTATGTCATCTTATAATAGAGACAGTCGATCTAGCTGTTCTGTCATAATACAATAGAGACAGTAGATCTAGCTGGTCTGTCATAATATAATAGAGACAGTAGATCTAGGTGGTCTGTCATATTTTAATAGAGACAGTAGATCTAGCTGGTATGTCATCTTATAATAGAGACCGTAGATCTAGCTGGTCTGTCATAATATAATAGAGACAGTAGATCTAGCTGGTCTGTCATATTATACTAGAGACAGTAGATCTAGATGGTCTGTCATATTATAATAGAGACAGTAGATCTAGCTGGTCTGTCATAATATAATAGAGACAGTAGATCTAGCTGGTCTGTCATATTTTAATAGAGACAGTAGATCTAGCTGGTCTGTCATATTATAATAGAGACAGTAGATCAGGCTGGTATGTCATAGTACAAAAGAGACAGTAGATCTCGCTGGTCTGTCATAATACAATAGAGACAGTAGATCTAGATGGTCTGTCATATTATAATAGAGACAGTAGATCTAGCTGGTCTGTCATAATATAATAGAGACAGTAGATCTAGCTGGTCTGTCATATTATAATAGAGACAGTAGATCTAGCTGGTCTGTCATAATATAATAGAGACAGTAGATCTACCTGGTATGTCATTGTATAATAGAGACAGTATTTCCTAGCTGGTCTGTCATAATATAACAGAGACAGTAGATCTACCTGGTCTGTCATATTTTAATAGAGACAGTAGATCTAGCTGGTATGTCATCTTATAATAGAGACCGTAGATCTAGCTGGTCTGTCATAATATAATAGAGACAGTAGATCTAGCTGGTCTATCATATTATACTAGAGACAGTAGATCTAGATGGTCTGTCATATTATAATAGAGACAGTAGATCTAGCTGGTCTGTCATAATATAATAGAGACAGTAGATCTAGCTGGTCTGTCATATTATAATAGAGACAGTAGATCTAGCTGGTCTGTCATATTATAATAGAGACAGTAGATCAAGATGGTATGTCATAGTACCAAAGAGACAGTAGATCTCACTGGTCTGTCATAATACAATAGAGACAGTAGATCTAGATGGTCTGTCATATTATAATAGAGACAGTAGATCTAGCTGGTCTGTCATAATATAATAGAGACAGTAGATCTAGCTGGTCTGTCATATTATAATAGAGACAGTAGATCTAGCTGGTCTGTCATATTATAATAGAGACAGTAGATCAAGCTGGTATGTCATAGTACAAAAGAGACAGTAGATCTCGCTGGTCTGTCATAATACAATAGAGAAAGTAGATCTAGCTGGCCTGTCATAATATAATAGAGACAGTACATCTCACTGGTCTGTCATATTTTGATAGAATGAGTAGATCTACCTGGTCTGTCATATTATAATAGAAACAGTAGTTCGAGCTGGTCTGTCATTGTATAATAGAGACAGTATATCTAGCTGGCCTGTCATATTATAATAGAGACAGTAGATCTAGCTGGTATGTCATAGTAAAAAAGCGACAGTAGATCTAGCTGGTCTGTCATATTATAATAGAGACAGTAGATCTAGCTGGTCTGTAATAACATAATAGAGACAGTAGATCTAGCTGGTCTCTCTAATACAATAGAGACAGTAGATCTAGCTGCTCTGTCATAGTATAATAGAGACAGTAGAACTAGCTGGTCTGTCATAATATAATAGAGACAGTAGATCGAGCTGGTCTGTCATATTATCATAGTGACAGTAGGTCTCGCTGGTCTGTCATATTATAATAGAGACCGTAGATCTAGCTGGTCTGTCATAATATAATAGAGACACTAGATCTAGCTGGTCTGTCATTTTATAATAGAGACAGTATATCTAGCTGGCCTGTCATATTATAATAGAGACAGTAGATCTAGCTGGTCTCTCTTAATACAATAGAGACAGTAGATCTAGCTGGCCTGTCATAGTATAATAGAGACAGTAGAACAAGCTGGTCTGTTATTGTATAATAGAGACAGTATACCTAGCTGGCCTGTCATATTATAATAGAGACAGTAGATCTAGCTGGTATGTCATAGTACAAAAGCGACAGTAGATCTAGCTGGTATGTCATCTTATAATAGAGACAGTCGATCTAGCTGTTCTGTCATAATACAATAGAGACAGTAGATCTAGCTGGTCTGTCATAATATAATAGAGACAGTAGATCTAGCTGGTATGTCATCTTATAATAGAGAACGTAGATCTAGCTGGTCTGTCATAATATAATAGAGACAGTAGATCTAGCTGGTCTGTCATATTATAATAGAGACAGTAGATCTAGCTAGTCTGTCATATTATAATAGAGACAGTAGATCTAGCTGGTATGTCATCTTATAATAGAGACCGTAGATCTACCTGGTCTGTCATAATATAATAGAGACAGTAGATCTAGCTGGTCTGTCATATTATACTAGAGACAGTAGATCTAGATGGTCTGTCATATTATAATAGAGACAGTAGATCTAGCTGGTCTGTCATAATATAATAGCGACAGTAGATCGAGCTGGTCTGTCATTGTATAATAGAGACAGTATATCTAGCTGGCCTGTCATATTATAATAGAGACAGTAGATCTAGCTGGTATGTCATAGTACAAAAGCGACAGTAGATCTAGCTGGTATGTCATCTTATAATAGAGACAGTCGATCTAGCTGTTCTGTCATAATACAATAGAGACAGTAGATCTAGCTGGTCTGTTATAATATAATAGAGACAGTAGATCTAGCTGGTATGTCATCTTATAATAGAGACAGTCGATCTAGCTGTTCTGTCATAATACAATAGAGACAGTAGATCTAGCTGGTCTGTTATAATATAATAGAGACAGTAGATCTAGCTGGTATGTCATCTTATAATAGAGAACGTAGATCTAGCTGGTCTGTCATAATATAATAGAGACAGTAGATCTAGCTGGTCTGTCATATTATAATAGAGACAGTAGATCTAGCTGGTCTGTCATATTATAATAGAGACAGTAGATCTAGCTGGTATGTCATCTTATAATAGACACAGTAGATCTAGCTGGTATGTCATCTTATAATAGAGACAGTAGATCTAGCTGGTCTGTCATATTACAATAGAGACAGTAGATCTACCTGGTATGTCATAGTATAATAGAGACAGTATTTCCTAGCTGGTCTGTCATAATATAACAGAGACAGTAGATCTACCTGGTCTGTCATATTTTAATAGAGACAGTAGATCTAGCTGGTATGTCATCTTATAATAGAGACCATAGATCTAGCTGGTCTGTCATAATATAATAGAGACAGTAGATCTAGCTGGTCTGTCATAATATAATAGAGACAGTAGATCGAGTTGGTCTGTCATATTATAATAGTGACAGTAGGTCTAGCTGGTCTGTCATATTATAATAGAGACAGTAGATCTAGCTGGTATGCAATCTTATAATAGAGACAGGAGATCTTGCTGGTCTGTCATATTATAATAGAGACAGTAGATCTAGCTGGTATGTCATCTTATAATAGAGACAGTAGATCTACCTGGTATGTCATAGTATAATAGAGACAGTATTTCCTTGCAGGTCTGTCATAATATAACAGAGACAGTAGATCTACCTGGTCTGTCATATTATAATAGTGACAGTAGGTCTAGCTGGTCTGTCATATTATAATAGAGACAGTAGATCTAGCTGGTATGTCATCTTATAATAGAGACAGGAGATCTTGCTGGTCTGTCATATTATAATAGAGACAGTAGATCTAGCTGGTATGTCATCTTATAATAGAGACAGTAGATCTAGCTGGTATGTCATCTTATAATAGAGACAGTAGATCTAGCTGGTCTGTCATATTATAATAGAGACAGTAGATCTAGATGGTCTGTCATATTATAATAGAGACAGTAGATCTAGCTGGTCTGTCATAATATAATAGAGACAGTAGATCTAGCTGGTCTGTCATATTATAATAGAGACAGTAGATCTAGCTGGTCTGTCATATTATAATAGAGACAGTAGATCAAGCTGGTATGTCATAGTACAAAAGAGACAGTAGATCTCGCTGGTCTGTCATAATACAATAGAGACAGTAGATCTAGCTGGCCTGTCATAATATAATAGAGACAGTACATCTCACTGGTCTGTCATATTTTGATAGAATGAGTAGATCTACCTGGTCTGTCATATTATAATAGAAACAGTAGTTCGAGCTGGTCTGTCATTGTATAATAGAGACAGTATATCTAGCTGGCCTGTCATATTATAATAGAGACAGTAGATCTAGCTGGTATGTCATAGTAAAAGCGACAGTAGATCTAGCTGGTCTGTCATATTATAATAGAGACAGTAGATCTAGCTGGTCTGTAATAACATAATAGAGACAGTAGATCTAGCTGGTCTCTCTTAATACAATAGAGACAGTAGATCTAGCTGGTCTGTCATAGTATAATAGAGACAGTAGAACTAGCTGGTCTGTCATAATATAATAGAGACAGTAGATCGAGCTGGTCTGTCATATTATCATAGTGACAGTAGGTCTCGCTGGTCTGTCATATTATAATAGAGACCGTAGATCTAGCTGGTCTGTCATAATATAATAGAGACACTAGATCTAGCTGGTCTGTCATTTTATAATAGAGACAGTATATCTAGCTGGCCTGTCATATTATAATAGAGACAGTAGATCTAGCTGGTCTCTCTTAATACAATAGAGACAGTAGATCTAGCTGGCCTGTCATAGTATAATAGAGACAGTAGAACAAGCTGGTCTGTCATTGTATAATAGAGACAGTATATCTAGCTGGCCTGTCATATTATAATAGAGACAGTAGATCTAGCTGGTATGTCATAGTACAAAAGCGACAGTAGATCTAGCTGGTATGTCATCTTATAATAGAGACAGTCGATCTAGCTGTTCTGTCATAATACATAGAGACAGTAGATCTAGCTGGTCTGTCATAATATAATAGAGACAGTAGATCTAGCTGGTATGTCATCTTATAATAGAGAACGTAGATCTAGCTGGTCTGTCATAATATAATAGAGACAGTAGATCTAGCTGGTCTGTCATATTATAATAGAGACAGTAGATCTAGCTGGTCTGTCATATTATAATAGAGACAGTAGATCTAGCTGGTATGTCATCTTATAATAGAGACTGTAGATCTACCTGGTCTGTCATAATATAATAGAGACAGTAGATCTAGCTGGTCTGTCATATTATACTAGAGACAGTAGATCTAGATGGTCTGTCATATTATAATAGAGACAGTAGATCTAGCTGGTCTGTCATAATATAATAGCGACAGTAGATCGAGCTGGTCTGTCATTGTATAATAGAGACAGTATATCTAGCTGGCCTGTCATATTATAATAGAGACAGTAGATCTAGCTGGTATGTCATAGTACAAAAGCGACAGTAGATCTAGCTGGTATGTCATCTTATAATAGAGACAGTCGATCTAGCTGTTCTGTCATAATACAATAGAGACAGTAGATCTAGCTGGTCTGTCATAATATAATAGAGACAGTAGATCTAGCTGGTATGTCATCTTATAATAGAGAACGTAGATCTAGCTGGTCTGTCATAATATAATAGAGACAGTAGATCTAGCTGGTCTGTCATATTATAATAGAGACAGTAGATCTAGCTGGTCTGTCATATTATAATAGAGACAGTAGATCTAGCTGGTATGTCATCTTATAATAGACACAGTAGATCTAGCTGGTATGTCATCTTATAATAGAGACAGTAGATCTAGCTGGTATGTCATAGTAAAAAAGCGACAGTAGATCTAGCTGGTCTGTCATATTATAATAGAGACAGTAGATCTAGCTGGTCTGTAATAACATAATAGAGACAGTAGATCTAGCTGGTCTCTCTTAATACAATAGAGACAGTAGATCTAGCTGCTCTGTCATAGTATAATAGAGACAGTAGAACTAGCTGGTCTGTCATAATATAATAGAGACAGTAGATCGAGCTGGTCTGTCATATTATCATAGTGACAGTAGGTCTCGCTGGTCTGTCATATTATAATAGAGACCGTAGATCTAGCTGGTCTGTCATAATATAATAGAGACACTAGATCTAGCTGGTCTGTCATTTTATAATAGAGACAGTATATCTAGCTGGCCTGTCATATTATAATAGAGACAGTAGATCTAGCTGGTCTCTCTTAATACAATAGAGACAGTAGATCTAGCTGGCCTGTCATAGTATAATAGAGACAGTAGAACAAGCTGGTCTGTCATTGTATAATAGAGACAGTATATCTAGCTGGCCTGTCATATTATAATAGAGACAGTAGATCTAGCTGGTCTGTCATATTATACTAGAGACAGTAGATCTAGATGGTCTGTCATATTATAATAGAGACAGTAGATCTAGCTGGTCTGTCATAATATAATAGCGACAGTAGATAGAGCTGGTCTGTCATTGTATAATAGAGACAGTATATCTAGCTGGCCTGTCATATTATAATAGAGACAGTAGATCTAGCTGGTATGTCATAGTACAAAAGCGACAGTAGATCTAGCTGGTATGTCATCTTATAATAGAGACAGTCGATCTAGCTGTTCTGTCATAATACAATAGAGACAGTAGATCTAGCTGGTCTGTCATAATATAATAGAGACAGTAGATCTAGCTGGTATGTCATCTTATAATAGAGAACGTAGATCTAGCTGGTCTGTCATAATATAATAGAGACAGTAGATCTAGCTGGTCTGTCATATTATAATAGAGACAGTAGATCTAGCTGGTCTGTCATATTATAATAGAGACAGTAGATCTAGCTGGTATGTCATCTTATAATAGACACAGTAGATCTAGCTGGTATGTCATATTATACTAGAGACAGTAGATCTAGATGGTCTGTCATATTATAATAGAGACAGTAGATCTAGCTGGTCTGTCATATTATAATAGAGACAGTAGATCTAGCTGGTATGTCATCTTATAATAGAGACAGTAGATCTAGCTGGTCTGTCATATTATACTAGAGACAGTAGATCTAGATGGTCTGTCATATTATAATAGAGACAGTAGATCTAGCTGGTCTGTCATAATATAATAGCGACAGTAGATCGAGCTGGTCTGTCATTGTATAATAGAGACAGTATATCTAGCTGGCCTGTCATATTATAATAGAGACAGTAGATCTAGCTGGTATGTCATAGTACAAAAGCGACAGTAGATCTAGCTGGTATGTCATCTTATAATAGAGACAGTCGATCTAGCTGTTCTGTCATAATACAATAGAGACAGTAGATCTAGCTGGTCTGTCATAATATAATAGAGACAGTAGATCTAGCTGGTATGTCATCTTATAATAGAGAACGTAGATCTAGCTGGTCTGTCATAATATAATAGAGACAGTAGATCTAGCTGGTCTGTCATATTATAATAGAGACAGTAGATCTAGCTGGTCTGTCATATTATAATAGAGACAGTAGATCTAGCTGGTATGTCATCTTATAATAGAGACTGTAGATCTACCTGGTCTGTCATAATATAATAGAGACAGTAGATCTAGCTGGTCTGTCATATTATACTAGAGACAGTAGATCTAGATGGTCTGTCATATTATAATAGAGACAGTAGATCTAGCTGGTCTGTCATAATATAATAGCGACAGTAGATCGAGCTGGTCTGTCATTGTATAATAGAGACAGTATATCTAGCTGGCCTGTCATATTATAATAGAGACAGTAGATCTAGCTGGTATGTCATAGTACAAAAGCGACAGTAGATCTAGCTGGTATGTCATCTTATAATAGAGACAGTCGATCTAGCTGTTCTGTCATAATACAATAGAGACAGTAGATCTAGCTGGTCTGTCATAATATAATAGAGACAGTAGATCTAGCTGGTATGTCATCTTATAATAGAGAACGTAGATCTAGCTGGTCTGTCATAATATAATAGAGACAGTAGATCTAGCTGGTCTGTCATATTATAATAGAGACAGTAGATCTAGCTGGTCTGTCATATTATAATAGAGACAGTAGATCTAGCTGGTATGTCATCTTATAATAGACACAGTAGATCTAGCTGGTATGTCATCTTATAATAGAGACAGTAGATCTAGCTGGTATGTCATAGTAAAAAGCGACAGTAGATCTAGCTGGTCTGTCATATTATAATAGAGACAGTAGATCTAGCTGGTCTGTAATAACATAATAGAGACAGTAGATCTAGCTGGTCTCTCTTAATACAATAGAGACAGTAGATCTAGCTGCTCTGTCATAGTATAATAGAGACAGTAGAACTAGCTGGTCTGTCATAATATAATAGAGACAGTAGATCGAGCTGGTCTGTCATATTATCATAGTGACAGTAGGTCTCGCTGGTCTGTCATATTATAATAGAGACCGTAGATCTAGCTGGTCTGTCATAATATAATAGAGACACTAGATCTAGCTGGTCTGTCATTTTATAATAGAGACAGTATATCTAGCTGGCCTGTCATATTATAATAGAGACAGTAGATCTAGCTGGTCTCTCTTAATACAATAGAGACAGTAGATCTAGCTGGCCTGTCATAGTATAATAGAGACAGTAGAACAAGCTGGTCTGTCATTGTATAATAGAGACAGTATATCTAGCTGGCCTGTCATATTATAATAGAGACAGTAGATCTAGCTGGTCTGTCATATTATACTAGAGACAGTAGATCTAGATGGTCTGTCATATTATAATAGAGACAGTAGATCTAGCTGGTCTGTCATAATATAATAGCGACAGTAGATAGAGCTGGTCTGTCATTGTATAATAGAGACAGTATATCTAGCTGGCCTGTCATATTATAATAGAGACAGTAGATCTAGCTGGTATGTCATAGTACAAAAGCGACAGTAGATCTAGCTGGTATGTCATCTTATAATAGAGACAGTCGATCTAGCTGTTCTGTCATAATACAATAGAGACAGTAGATCTAGCTGGTCTGTCATAATATAATAGAGACAGTAGATCTAGCTGGTATGTCATCTTATAATAGAGAACGTAGATCTAGCTGGTCTGTCATAATATAATAGAGACAGTAGATCTAGCTGGTCTGTCATATTATAATAGAGACAGTAGATCTAGCTGGTCTGTCATATTATAATAGAGACAGTAGATCTAGCTGGTATGTCATCTTATAATAGACACAGTAGATCTAGCTGGTATGTCATATTATACTAGAGACAGTAGATCTAGATGGTCTGTCATATTATAATAGAGACAGTAGATCTAGCTGGTCTGTCATATTATAATAGAGACAGTAGATCTAGCTGGTATGTCATCTTATAATAGAGACAGTAGATCTAGCTGGTCTGTCATATTATACTAGAGACAGTAGATCTAGATGGTCTGTCATATTATAATAGAGACAGTAGATCTAGCTGGTCTGTCATAATATAATAGCGACAGTAGATCGAGCTGGTCTGTCATTGTATAATAGAGACAGTATATCTAGCTGGCCTGTCATATTATAATAGAGACAGTAGATCTAGCTGGTATGTCATAGTACAAAAGCGACAGTAGATCTAGCTGGTATGTCATCTTATAATAGAGACAGTCGATCTAGCTGTTCTGTCATAATACAATAGAGACAGTAGATCTAGCTGGTCTGTCATAATATAATAGAGACAGTAGATCTAGCTGGTATGTCATCTTATAATAGAGAACGTAGATCTAGCTGGTCTGTCATAATATAATAGACACAGTAGATCTAGCTGGTCTGTCATATTATAATAGAGACAGTAGATCTAGCTGGTCTGTCATATTATAATAGAGACAGTAGATCTAGCTGGTATGTCATCTTATAATAGACACAGTAGATCTAGCTGGTATGTCATCTTATAATAGAGACAGTAGATCTAGCTGGTCTGTCATATTACAATAGAGACAGTAGATCTACCTGGTATGTCATAGTATAATAGAGACAGTATTTCCTAGCTGGTCTGTCATAATATAACAGAGACAGTAGATCTACCTGGTCTGTCATATTTTAATAGAGACAGTAGATCTAGCTGGTATGTCATCTTATAATAGAGACCATAGATCTAGCTGGTCTGTCATAATATAATAGAGACAGTAGATCTAGCTGGTCTGTCATATTATACTAGAGACAGTAGATCTAGATGGTCTGTCATATTATAATAGAGACAGTAGATCTAGCTGGTCTGTCATAATATAATAGAGACACTAGATCTAGCTGGTCTGTCATATTATACTAGAGACAGTAGATCTAGATGGTCTGTCATATTATAATAGAGACAGTAGATCTAGCTGGTCTGTCATAATATAATAGAGACAGTAGATCTAGCTGGTCTGTCATAATATAATAGTGACAGTAGATCTAGACGGTCTGTTATATTATAATAGAGACAGTAGATCTAGCTGGTATGTCATAACATAATAGAGACAGTAGATCTAGCTGGTCTGTCATATTATAATAGAGACAGTAGATCTAGCTGGTCTGTCATATTATAATAGAGACAGTAGATCTAGATGGTCTGTCATATTATAATAGAGACAGTAGATCTAGCTGGTCTCTCATAATATAATAGTGACAGTAGATGTAGCTGGTCTGTCATATTATAATAGAGACAGTAGATCTAGCTGGTCTGTCATATTATAATAGAGACAGTAGATCTAGATGGTCTGTCATATTATAATAGAGACAGTAGATCTAGCTGGTCTCTCATAATATAATAGTGACAGTAGATGTAGCTGGTCTGTCATATTATAATGAAGACAGTAGATCTAGCTGGTCTGTCATATTACAATAGAGACAGTAGATATAGCTGGCCTGTCATAAAATAATAGTGACAGTACATCTTGCTGGTCTGTCATATTATAATAGAATGAGTAGATCTATCTGGTCTGTCATATTATAATAGAGACAGTAGATCGAGCTGGTCTGTCATTGTATAATAGAGACAGTATATCTAGCTGGCCTGTCATATTATAATAGAGACAGTAGATCTAGCTGGTATGTCATAGTACAAAAGCGACAGTAGATCTAGCTGGTATGTCATCTTATAATAGAGACAGTCGCTCTAGCTGTTCTGTCATAATACAATAGAGACAGTAGATCTAGCTGGTCTGTCATAATATAACAGAGACAGTAGATCTACCTGGTCTGTCATATTATAATAGTGACAGTAGATCTAGCTGGTATGTCATCTTATAATAGAGACAGTCGATCTAGCTGTTCTGTCATAATATAATAGAGACAGTTGATCTAGCTGCTCTGTCATAATATAATAGAGACAGTAGATCTAGCTGGTCTGTCATAATATAATAGCGACAGTAGATCTAGATGGTCTGTCATATTATAATAGAGACAGTAGATCTAGCTGGTATGTCATAACATAATAGAGACAGTACATCTCGCCGGTCTGTCATATTATAATAGAGACAATAGATCTCGCTGGTCTGTCATAACATAATAGAGACAGTAGATCTAGCTGGTATGTCATAGTACAAAAGCGAAAGTAGATCTAGCTGGTCTGTCATAATACAATAGAGACAGTAGATCTAGCTGGTCTGTCATAATATAATAGAGACAGTAGATCTACCTGGTCTGTCATAGTATAATAGAGACAGTATTCCTAGCTGGTCTGTCATAATATAACAGAGACAGTAGATCTACCCGGTCTGTCATATTTTAATAGAGACAGTAGATCTAGCTGGCCTGTCATATTATAATAGAGACAGTAGAACTAGCTGGTCTGTCATAATATAATAGAGACAGTAGATCGAGCTGGTCTGTCATATTATAATAGAGACAGCAGATCTAGCTGGTCTGTCATAACATAATAGAGACAGTAGGTCTAGCTGGTCTGTCATATTATAATAGAGACAGTAGATCTAGCTGGTCTGTAATAACATAATAGAGACAGCAGATCTAGCTGGTCTCTCTTAATACAATAGAGACAGTAGATCTAGCTGGTCTGTCATAATATAATAGAGACAGTAGATCAAGCTGGTCTGTCATATTATAATAGAGACAGTAGATCTAGCTGGTATGTCATAATATAATAGCGACAGTACATCTCGCTGGTCTGTCATAATATAATAGCGATAGTAGATCGAGCTGGTATGTCATCTTATAACAGAGACAGTAGATCTAGCTGGTCTGTCATATTTTAATAGAGACAGTAGATCTAGCTGGTATGTCATCTTATAATAGAGACCGTAGATCTAGCTGGTCTGTCATAATATAATAGAGACAGTAGATCTAGCTGGTCTGTCATATTATAATAGAGACAGTAGATCTAGATGGTCTGTCATATTATAATAGAGACAGTAGATCTAGCTGGTATGTCATCTTATAATAGAGACAGTAGATCTAGCTGGTCTGTCATAATACAATAGAGACAGTAGATCTAGCTGGTCTGTCATATTTTAATAGAGACAGTAGATCTAGCTGGTATGTCATCTTATAATAGAGACCGTAGATCTAGCTGGTCTGTCATAATATAATAGAGACAGTAGATCTAGCTGGTCTGTCATATTATAATAGAGACAGTAGATCTAGATGGTCTGTCATATTATAATAGAGACAGTAGATCTAGCTGGTATGTCATCTTATAATAGAGACAGTAGATCTAGCTGGTCTGTCATAATACAATAGAGACAGTAGATCTAGCTGGTCTGTCATAATATAATAGAGACAGTAGATCTACCTGGTCTGTCATAGTATAATAGAGACAGTATTCCTAGCTGGTCTGTCATAATATAACAGAGACAGTAGATCTAGCTGGTCTGTCATATTATAATAGAGACTGTAGATCTAGCTGGTCTGTCATAATATAATAGAGACAGTAGATCTACCTGGTCTGTCATAGTATAATAGAGACAGTATTCCTAGTTGGTCTGTCATAATATAACAGAGACAGTAGATCTAGCTGGTCTGTCATCTTATAATAGAGACTGTAGATCGAGCTGGTATGTCATCTTATAACAGAGACAGTAGATCTATCTGGTCTGTCATATTTTAATAGAGACAGTTTATCTAGCTGGCCTGTCATATTATAATAGAGACAGTATATCTAGCTGGTATGTCATAGTACAAAAGTGACAGTAGATCTAGCTGGTCTGTCATAATACAATAGAGACAGTAGATCTAGCTGGTCTGTCATAATATAACAGAGACAGTAGATCTACCTGGTCTGTCATATTTTAATAGAGACAGTAGATCTAGCTGGTCTGTCATAATATAATAGAGACAGTAGATCTAGCTGGTCTGTCATATTATAATAAAGACAGTAGATCTAGATGGTCTGTCATATTATAATAGAAACAGTAGATCTAGCTGGTCAATCATAATATAATAGCGACAGTAGATCTAGCTGGTCTGTCATATTATAATAGAGACAGTAGATCTAGCTGGTATGTCATCTTATAATAGAGACCGTAGATCTACCTGGTCTGTCATAATATAATAGAGACAGTAGATCTAGCTGGTCTGTCATATTATACTAGAGACAGTAGATCTAGATGGTCTGTCATATTATAATAGAGACAGTAGATCTAGCTGGTCTGTCATAATATAATAGCGACAGTAGATCGAGCTGGTCTGTCATTGTATAATAGAGACAGTATATCTAGCTGGCCTGTCATATTATAATAGAGACAGTAGATCTAGCTGGTATGTCATAGTACAAAAGCGACAGTAGATCTAGCTGGTATGTCATCTTATAATAGAGACAGTCGATCTAGCTGTTCTGTCATAATACAATAGAGACAGTAGATCTAGCTGGTCTGTCATAATATAATAGAGACAGTAGATCTAGCTGGTATGTCATCTTATAATAGAGAACGTAGATCTAGCTGGTCTGTCATAATATAATAGAGACAGTAGATCTTGCTGGTCTGTCATATTATAATAGAGACAGTAGATCTAGCTGGTCTGTCATATTATAATAGAGACAGTAGATCTAGGTGGTATGTCATCTTATAATAGACACAGTAGATCTAGCTGGTATGTCATCTTATAATAGAGACAGTAGATCTAGCTGGTCTGTCATATTACAATAGAGACAGTAGATCTACCTGGTATGTCATAGTATAATAGAGACAGTATTTCCTAGCTGGTCTGTCATAATATAACAGAGACAGTAGATCTACCTGGTCTGTCATATTTTAATAGAGACAGTAGATCTAGCTGGTATGTCATCTTATAATAGAGACCATAGATCTAGCTGGTCTGTCATAATATAATAGAGACAGTAGATCTAGCTGGTCTGTCATATTATACTAGAGACAGTAGATCTAGATGGTCTGTCATATTATAATAGAGACAGTAGATCTAGCTGGTCTGTCATAATATAATAGAGACACTAGATCTAGCTGGTCTGTCATATTATACTAGAGACAGTAGATCTAGATGGTCTGTCATATTATAATAGAGACAGTAGATCTAGCTGGTCTGTCATAATATAATAGAGACAGTAGATCTAGCTGGTCTGTCATAATATAATAGTGACAGTAGATCTAGACGGTCTGTTATATTATAATAGAGACAGTAGATCTAGCTGGTATGTCATAACATAATAGAGACAGTAGATCTAGCTGGTCTGTCATATTATAATAGAGACAGTAGATCTAGCTGGTCTGTCATATTATAATAGAGACAGTAGATCTAGATGGTCTGTCATATTATAATAGAGACAGTAGATCTAGCTGGTCTGTCATAATATAATAGTGACAGTAGATGTAGCTGGTCTGTCATATTATAATGAAGACAGTAGATCTAGCTGGTCTGTCATATTATAATAGAGACAGTAGATCTAGCTGGCCTGTCATAATATAATAGAGACAGTACATCTCGCTGGTCTGTCATATTATAATAGAATGAGTAGATCTATCTGGTCTGTCATATTATAATAGAGACAGTAGATCGAGCTGGTCTGTCATTGTATAATAGAGACAGTATATCTAGCTGGCCTGTCATATTATAATAGAGACAGTAGATCTAGCTGGTATGTCATAGTACAAAAGCGACAGTAGATCTAGCTGGTATGTCATCTTATAATAGAGACAGTCGCTCTAGCTGTTCTGTCATAATACAATAGAGACAGTAGATCTAGCTGGTCTGTCATAATATAACAGAGACAGTAGATCTACCTGGTCTGTCATATTATAATAGTGACAGTAGATCTAGCTGGTATGTCATCTTATAATAGAGACAGTCGATCTAGCTGTTCTGTCATAATATAATAGAGACAGTTGATCTAGCTGCTCTGTCATAATATAATAGAGACAGTAGATCTAGCTGGTCTGTCATAATATAATAGCGACAGTAGATCTAGATGGTCTGTCATATTATAATAGAGACAGTAGATCTAGCTGGTATGTCATAACATAATAGAGACAGTACATCTCGCCGGTCTGTCATATTATAATAGAGACAATAGATCTCGCTGGTCTGTCATAACATAATAGAGACAGTAGATCTAGCTGGTATGTCATAGTACAAAAGCGAAAGTAGATCTAGCTGGTCTGTCATAATACAATAGAGACAGTAGATCTAGCTGGTCTGTCATAATATAATAGAGACAGTAGATCTACCTGGTCTGTCATAGTATAATAGAGACAGTATTCCTAGCTGGTCTGTCATAATATAACAGAGACAGTAGATCTACCCGGTCTGTCATATTTTAATAGAGACAGTAGATCTAGCTGGCCTGTCATATTATAATAGAGACAGTAGAACTAGCTGGTCTGTCATAATATAATAGAGACAGTAGATCGAGCTGGTCTGTCATATTATAATAGAGACAGTAGATCTAGCTGGTATGTCATCTTATAATAGAGACAGTAGATCTTGCTGGTCTGTCATATTATAATAGAGACAGTAGATCTAGCTGGTATGTCATCTTATAATAGAGACAGTTGATCTAGCTGCTCTGTCATAATATAATAGAGACAGTAGATCTAGCTGGTCTGTCATAATATAATAGCGACAGTAGATCTAGCTGGTCTGTCATATTATAATAGAGACAGTAGATCTAGCTGGTATGTCATCTTATAATAGAGACAGTTGATCTAGCTGGTCTGTCATAATATAATAGAGACAGTAGATCTAGCTGGTCTGTCATATTATAATAGAGACAGTAGATCTAGCTGGTCTGTCATATTATAATAGAGACAGTAGATCTAGCTGGTATGTCATCTTATAATAGACACAGTAGATCTAGCTGGTATGTCATCTTATAATAGAGACAGTAGATCTAGCTGGTCTGTCATATTACAATAGAGACAGTAGATCTACCTGGTATGTCATAGTATAATAGAGACAGTATTTCCTAGCTGGTCTGTCATAATATAACAGAGACAGTAGATCTACCTGGTCTGTCATATTTTAATAGAGACAGTAGATCTAGCTGGTATGTCATCTTATAATAGAGACCATAGATCTAGCTGGTCTGTCATAATATAATAGAGACAGTAGATCTAGCTGGTCTGTCATATTATACTAGAGACAGTAGATCTAGATGGTCTGTCATATTATAATAGAGACAGTAGATCTAGCTGGTCTGTCATAATATAATAGAGACACTAGATCTAGCTGGTCTGTCATATTATACTAGAGACAGTAGATCTAGATGGTCTGTCATATTATAATAGAGACAGTAGATCTAGCTGGTCTGTCATAATATAATAGAGACAGTAGATCTAGCTGGTCTGTCATAATATAATAGTGACAGTAGATCTAGACGGTCTGTTATATTATAATAGAGACAGTAGATCTAGCTGGTATGTCATAACATAATAGAGACAGTAGATCTAGCTGGTCTGTCATATTATAATAGAGACAGTAGATCTAGCTGGTCTGTCATATTATAATAGAGACAGTAGATCTAGATGGTCTGTCATATTATAATAGAGACAGTAGATCTAGCTGGTCTGTCATAATATAATAGTGACAGTAGATGTAGCTGGTCTGTCATATTATAATGAAGACAGTAGATCTAGCTGGTCTGTCATATTATAATAGAGACAGTAGATCTAGCTGGCCTGTCATAATATAATAGAGACAGTACATCTCGCTGGTCTGTCATATTATAATAGAATGAGTAGATCTATCTGGTCTGTCATATTATAATAGAGACAGTAGATCGAGCTGGTCTGTCATTGTATAATAGAGACAGTATATCTAGCTGGCCTGTCATATTATAATAGAGACAGTAGATCTAGCTGGTATGTCATAGTACAAAAGCGACAGTAGATCTAGCTGGTATGTCATCTTATAATAGAGACAGTCGCTCTAGCTGTTCTGTCATAATACAATAGAGACAGTAGATCTAGCTGGTCTGTCATAATATAACAGAGACAGTAGATCTACCTGGTCTGTCATATTATAATAGTGACAGTAGATCTAGCTGGTATGTCATCTTATAATAGAGACAGTCGATCTAGCTGTTCTGTCATAATATAATAGAGACAGTTGATCTAGCTGCTCTGTCATAATATAATAGAGACAGTAGATCTAGCTGGTCTGTCATAATATAATAGCGACAGTAGATCTAGATGGTCTGTCATATTATAATAGAGACAGTAGATCTAGCTGGTATGTCATAACATAATAGAGACAGTACATCTCGCCGGTCTGTCATATTATAATAGAGACAATAGATCTCGCTGGTCTGTCATAACATAATAGAGACAGTAGATCTAGCTGGTATGTCATAGTACAAAAGCGAAAGTAGATCTAGCTGGTCTGTCATAATACAATAGAGACAGTAGATCTAGCTGGTCTGTCATAATATAATAGAGACAGTAGATCTACCTGGTCTGTCATAGTATAATAGAGACAGTATTCCTAGCTGGTCTGTCATAATATAACAGAGACAGTAGATCTACCCGGTCTGTCATATTTTAATAGAGACAGTAGATCTAGCTGGCCTGTCATATTATAATAGAGACAGTAGAACTAGCTGGTCTGTCATAATATAATAGAGACAGTAGATCGAGCTGGTCTGTCATATTATAATAGAGACAGTAGATCTAGCTGGTATGTCATCTTATAATAGAGACAGTAGATCTTGCTGGTCTGTCATATTATAATAGAGACAGTAGATCTAGCTGGTATGTCATCTTATAATAGAGACAGTTGATCTAGCTGCTCTGTCATAATATAATAGAGACAGTAGATCTAGCTGGTCTGTCATAATATAATAGCGACAGTAGATCGAGCTGGTCTGTCATATTATAATAGAGACAGTAGATCTAGCTGGTATGTCATCTTATAATAGAGACAGTAGATCTTGCTGGTCTGTCATATTATAATAGAGACAGTAGATCTAGCTGGTATGTCATCTTATAATAGAGACAGTTGATCTAGCTGCTCTGTCATAATATAATAGAGACAGTAGATCTAGCTGGTCTGTCATAATATAATAGCGACAGTAGATCTAGATGGTCTGTCATATTATAATAGAGACAGCAGATCTAGCTGGTCTGTCATAACATAATAGAGACAGTAGGTCTAGCTGGTCTGTCATATTATAATAGAGACAGTAGATCTAGCTGGTCTGTAATAACATAATAGAGACAGCAGATCTAGCTGGTCTCTCTTAATACAATAGAGACAGTAGATCGAGCTGGTCTGTCATATTATAATAGAGACAGTAGATCTAGCTGGTATGTCATAATATAATAGCGACAGTACATCTCGCTGGTCTGTCATAATATAATAGCGATAGTAGATCGAGCTGGTATGTCATCTTATAACAGAGACAGTAGATCTAGCTGGTCTGTCATATTTTAATAGAGACAGTAGATCTAGCTGGTATGTCATCTTATAATAGAGACCGTAGATCTAGCTGGTCTGTCATAATATAATAGAGACAGTAGATCTAGCTGGTCTGTCATATTATAATAGAGACAGTAGATCTAGATGGTCTGTCATATTATAATAGAGACAGTAGATCTAGCTGGTATGTCATCTTTTAATAGAGACAGTAGATCTAGCTGGTCTGTCATAATACAATAGAGACAGTAGATCTAGCTGGTCTGTCATATTTTAATAGAGACAGTAGATCTAGCTGGTATGTCATCTTATAATAGAGACCGTAGATCTAGCTGGTCTGTCATAATATAATAGAGACAGTAGATCTAGCTGGTCTGTCATATTATAATAGAGACAGTAGATCTAGATGGTCTGTCATATTATAATAGAGACAGTAGATCTAGCTGGTATGTCATCTTATAATAGAGACAGTAGATCTAGCTGGTCTGTCATAATACAATAGAGACAGTAGATCTAGCTGGTCTGTCATAATATAATAGAGACAGTAGATCTACCTGGTCTGTCATAGTATAATAGAGACAGTATTCCTAGCTGGTCTGTCATAATATAACAGAGACAGTAGATCTAGCTGGTCTGTCATATTATAATAGAGACTGTAGATCTAGCTGGTCTGTCATAATATAATAGAGACAGTAGATCTACCTGGTCTGTCATAGTATAATAGAGACAGTATTCCTAGCTGGTCTGTCATAATATAACAGAGACAGTAGATCTAGCTGGTCTGTCATATTATAATAGAGACTGTAGATCGAGCTGGTATGTCATCTTATAACAGAGACAGTAGATCTATCTGGTCTGTCATATTTTAATAGAGACAGTATATCTAGCTGGCCTGTCATATTATAATAGAGACAGTATATCTAGCTGGTATGTCATAGTACAAAAGTGACAGTAGATCTAGCTGGTCTGTCATAATACAATAGAGACAGTAGATCTAGCTGGTCTGTCATAATATAACAGAGACAGTAGATCTACCTGGTCTGTCATATTTTAATAGAGACAGTAGATCTAGCTGGTCTGTCATAATATAATAGAGACAGTAGATCTAGCTGGTCTGTCATATTATAATAAAGACAGTAGATCTAGATGGTCTGTCATATTATAATAGAGACAGTAGATCTAGCTGGTCAATCATAATATAATAGCGACAGTAGATGTAGCTGGTCTGTCATATTATAATGAAGACAGTAGATCTAGCTGGTCTGTCATATTATAATAGAGACAGTAGATCTAGCTGGTCTGTCATATTATAATAGAGACAGTAGATCTAGATGGTATGTCATATTATAATAGAGACAGTAGATCTAGCTGGTCTAGCTAGCTAGCTGGTCTGTCTGACGGAAACATGGATCACCACAGACAACACTGCTACTCCTACTGCTCTCTCTTCGTCCGCCCACGTGTTCTTGCACACCCCGAGAGCTTCTGGTCAGCGGGGTGGTGGCACCGGGATCCTCATCTGTCCCAAGTGGTCATTCACTCTTTCTACCCTTACCCATCTGTCTATCGCCTCCTTTGAATTCCATGCTGTCACAGTTACCAGCCCTTTCAAGCTTAACATCCTTATCATTTATCGCCCTCCAGGTTCCCTCGGAGAGTTCATCAATGAGCTTGATACCTTGATAAGCTCCTTTCCTGAGGACGGCTCACCTCTCACAGTGCTGGGCGACTTTAACCTCCCCACGTCTACCTTTGACTCATTCCTCTCTCTGCCTCCTTCTTTCCACTCCTCTCCTCTTTTGACCTCACCCTCTCACCTTCCCCCCCTACTCACAAGGCAGGCAATACGCTCGACCTCATCTTTACTAGATGCTGTTCTTCCACTAACCTCATTGCAACTCCCCTCCAAGTCTCCGACCACTACCTTGTATCCTTTTCCCTCTCGCTCTCATCTAACACCTCCCACACTGCCCCTACTCGGATGGTATCGCGCCGTCCCAACCTTCGCTCTCTCTCCCCCGCTACTCTCTCCTCTTCCATCCTATCATCTCTTCCCTCTGCTCAAACCTTCTCCAACCTATCTCCTGATTCTGCCTCCTCAACCCTCCTCTCCTCCCTTTCTACATCCTTTGACTCTCTATGTCCCCTATCCTCCAGGCCGGCTCGGTCCTCCCCTCCTGCCCCGTGGCTCGACGACTCATTGCGAGCTCACAGAACAGGGCTCCGGGCAGCCGAGCGGAAATGGAGGAAAACTCGCCTCCCTGCGGACCTGGCATCCTTTCACTCCCTCCTCTCTACATTTTCCTCCTCTGTCTCTGCTGCTAAAGCCATTTTCTACCACTCTAAATTCCAAGCATCTGCCTCTAACCCTAGGAAGCTCTTTGCCACCTTCTCCTCCCTCCTGAATCCTCCTCTCCCCCCTCCTCCCTCTCTGCAGATGACTTCGTCAACCACTTTGAAAAGAAGGTCGACGACATCCGATCCTCGTTTGCTAAGTCAAAGGGCACCGCTGGTTCTGCTCACACTGCCCTACCCTGTGCTCTGACCTCTTTCTCCCCTCTCTCTCCAGATGAAATCTTGCGTCTTGTGACGGCAGGCCGCCCAACAACCTGCCCGCTTGACCCTATCCCCTCCTCTCTTCTCCAGACCATTTCCGGAGACCTTCTCCCTTACCTCACCTCGCTCATCAACTCATCCCTGACCGCTGGCTACGTCCCTTCCGTCTTCAAGAGAGCGAGAGTTGCACCCCTTCTGAAAAAACCTACACTCGATCCCTCCGATGTCAACAACTACAGACCAGTATCCCTTCTTTCTTTTCTCTCCAAAACTCTTGAACGTGCCGTCCTTGGCCAGCTCTCCCGCTATCTCTCTCTGAATGACCTTCTCGATCCAAATCAGTCAGGTTTCAAGACTAGTCATTCAACTGAGACTGCTCTTCTCTGTATCACGGAGGCGCTCCGCACCGCTAAAGCTAACTCTCTCTCCTCTGCTCTCATCCTTCTAGACCTATCGGCTGCCTTCGATAGTGTGAACCATTACATTTACATTTAAGTCATTTAGCAGACGCTCTTATCCAGAGCGACTTACAAATTGGTGCATACACCTTATGACATCCAGTGGAACAGCCACTTACAATAGTGCATCTAAATCTTTTTAGGGGGGGGGGTGAGAAGGATTACTTACCCTATCCTAGGTATTCCTTGAAGAGGTGGGGTTTCAGGTGTCTCCGGAAGGTGGTGATTGACTCCGCTGTCCTGGCGTCGTGAGGGAGTTTGTTCCACCATTGGGGGGCCAGAGCAGCGAACAGTTTTGACTGGGCTGAGCGGGAACTGTACTTCCTCAGTGGTAGGGAGGCGAGCAGGCCAGAGGTGGATGAACGCAGTGCCCTTGTTTGGGTGTAGGGCCTGATTAGAGCCTGGAGGTACTGAGGTGCCGTTCCCCTCACAGCTCCATCAGATCCTCCTCTCCACCCTCTCCGAGTTGGGCATCTCCGGCGCGGCCCACGCTTGGATTGCGTCCTACCTGACAGGTCGCTCCTACCAGGTGGCGTGGCGAGAATCTGTCTGTCTGGCAGACATATCAGTGTGGATGACGGATCACCACCTCAAGCTGAACCTCGGCAAGACGGAGCTGCTCTTCCTCCCGGGGAAGGACTGCCCGTTCCATGATCTCGCCATCACGGTTGACAACTCCATTGTGTCCTCCTCCCAGAGCGCTAAGAACCTTGGCGTGATCCTGGACAACACCCTGTCGTTCTCAACTAACATCAAGGCGGTGGCCCGTTCCTGTAGGTTCATGCTCTACAACATCCGCAGAGTTCGACCCTGCCTCACACAGGAAGCGGCGCAGGTCCTAATCCAGGCACTTGTCATCTCCCGTCTGGATTACTGCAACTCGCTGTTGGCTGGGCTCCCTGCCTGTGCCATTAAACCCTACAACTCATCCAGAACGCCGCAGCCCGTCTGGTGTTCAACCTTCCCAAGTTCTCTCCCACGTCACCCCGCTCCTCCGCTCTCTCCACTGGCTTCCAGTTGAAGCTGCATCCGCTACAAGACCATGGTGCTTGCCTGTCAGCTGTGAGGGAACGGCACCTCAGTACCTCCAGGCTCTGATCAGGCCCTACACCCAAACAAGGGCACTGCGTTCATCCACCTCTGGCCTGCTCGCCTCCCTACCACTGAGGAAGTACAGTTCCTGCTCAGCCCAGTCAAAACTGTTCGCTGCTCTGGCCCCCCAATGGTGGAACAAACTCCCTCACGACGCCAGGACAGCGGAGTCAATCACCACCTTCCGGAGACACCTGAAACCCCACCTCTTTAAGGAATACCTAGGATAGGATAAGTAATCCTTCTCACCCCCCTTTAAGATTTAGATGCACTATTGTAAAGTGACTGTTCTACTGGATGTCATAAGGTGAATGCACCAATTTGTAAGTCGCTCTGGATAAGAGCGTCTGCTAAATGACTTAAATGTAAATGTAAATGTAATATAATAGCGACAGTAGATGTAGCTGGTCTGTCATATTATAATGAAGACAGTAGATCTAGCTGGTCTGTCATATTATAATAGAGACAGTAGATCTAGCTGGTCTGTCATAATATAATAGCGACAGTAGATCTAGCTGGTATGTCATAATATAATAGAGACAGTAGATCTAGCTGGTCTGTCATAATATAATAGCGACAGTAGATCTAGCTGGTCTGTCATAATATAATAGCGACAGTAGATCTAGCTGGTCTGTCATATTATAATTAAGACAGTAGATCTAGCTGGTATGTCATCTTATAATAGAGACAGTCGATTGAGCTGTTCTGTAATAATATAATAGAGACAGTTGATCTAGCTGCTCTGTCATAATATAATAGAGACAGTAGATCTAGCTGGTCTGTCATAATATAATAGCGACAGTAGATCTAGATGGTCTGTCATATTATAATAGAGACAGTAGATCTAGCTGGTCTGTCATAACATAATAGAGACAGTAGATCTAGCTGGTCTCTCATATTATAATAGAGACAGTAGATCTAGCGGGTCTGTAATAACATAATAGAGACAGTAGATCCAGCTGGTCTCTCTTAATACAATAGAGACAGTAGATCTAGCTGGTCTGTCATAGTATAATAGAGACAGTAGAACTAGCTGGTCTGTCATAATATAATAGAGACAGTAGATCGAGTTGGTCTGTCATATTATAATAGTGACAGTACGTCTAGCTGGTCTGTCATATTATAATAGAGACAGTAGATCTAGCTGGTATGCAATCTTATAATAGAGACAGGAGATCTTGCTGGTCTGTCATATTATAATAGAGACAGTAGATCTAGCTGGTATGTCATCTTATAATAGAGACAGTAGATCTACCTGGTATGTCATAGTATAATAGAGACAGTATTTCCTTGCAGGTCTGTCATAATATAACAGAGACAGTAGATCTACCTGGTCTGTCATATTATAATAGTGACAGTAGGTCTAGCTGGTCTGTCATATTATAATAGAGACAGTAGATCTAGCTGGTATGTCATCTTATAATAGAGACAGGAGATCTTGCTGGTCTGTCATATTATAATAGAGACAGTAGATCTAGCTGGTATGTCATCTTATAATAGAGACAGTAGATCTAGCTGGTATGTCATCTTATAATAGAGACAGTAGATCTAGCTGGTCTGTCATATTATAATAGAGACAGTAGATCTAGATGGTCTGTCATATTATAATAGAGACAGTAGATCTAGCTGGTCTGTCATAATATAATAGAGACAGTAGATCTAGCTGGTCTGTCATATTATAATAGAGACAGTAGATCTAGCTGGTCTGTCATATTATAATAGAGACAGTAGATCAAGCTGGTATGTCATAGTACAAAAGAGACAGTAGATCTCGCTGGTCTGTCATAATACAATAGAGACAGTAGATCTAGCTGGCCTGTCATAATATAATAGAATGAGTAGATCTACCTGGTCTGTCATATTATAATAGAGACAGTAGATCGAGCTGGTCTGTCATTGTATAATAGAGACAGTAGATCTAGCTGGCCTGTCATAATATAATAGAATGAGTAGATCTACCTGGTATGTCATCTTATAATAGAGACAGTTGATCTAGCTGTTCTGTCATAATACAATAGAGACAGTAGATCTAGCTGGTCTGTCATAACATAATAGAGTCAGTAGATGTAGCTGGTATGTCATCTTATAATAGAGATCGTAGATCTAGCTGGTCTGTCATATTATACTAGAGACAGTAGATCTAGCTGGTCTGTAATAACACAATAGAGACAGTAGATCTAGCTGGTCTCTCTTAATACAATAGAGACAGTAGATCTAGCTGGTCTGTCATAGTATAATAGAGACAGTAGAACTAGCTGGTCTGTCATAATATAATAGAGACAGTAGATCGAGCTGGTCTGTCATATTATCATAGTGTCAGTAGGTCTCGCTGGTCTGTCATATTATAATAGAGACAGTATATCTAGCTGGCCTGTCATATTATAATAGAGACAGTAGATCTAGCTGGTCTGTCATAGTATAATAGAGACAGTAGAACTAGCTGGTCTGTCATTGTATAATAGAGACAGTATATCTAGCTGGCCTGTCATATTATAATAGAGACAGTAGATCTAGCTGGTATGTCATAGTAGAAAAGCGACAGTAGATCTAGCTGGTATGTCATCTTATAATAGAGACAGTCGATCTAGCTGTTCTGTCATAATACCATAGAGACAGTAGATCTAGCTGGTCTGTCATAATATAATAGAGACAGTAGATCTAGGTGGTCTGTCATATTTTAATAGAGACAGTAGATCTAGCTGGTATGTCATCTTATAATAGAGACCGTAGATCTAGCTGGTCTGTCATAATATAATAGAGACAGTAGATCTAGCTGGTCTGTCATATTATACTAGAGACAGTAGATCTAGATGGTCTGTCATATTATAATAGAGACAGTAGATCTAGCTGGTCTGTCATAATATAATAGAGACAGTAGATCTAGCTGGTCTGTCATATTATAATAGAGACAGTAGATCTAGCTGGTCTGTCATATTATAATAGAGACAGTAGATCAGGCTGGTATGTCATAGTACAAAAGAGACAGTAGATCTCGCTGGTCTGTCATAATACAATAGAGACAGTAGATCTAGATGGTCTGTCATATTATAATAGAGACAGTAGATCTAGCTGGTCTGTCATATTATAATAGAGACAGTAGATCTAGCTGGTCTGTCATAATATAATAGAGACAGTAGATCTACCTGGTATGTCATAGTATAATAGAGACAGTATTTCCTAGCTGGTCTGTCATAATATAACAGAGACAGTAGATCTACCTGGTCTGTCATATTTTAATAGAGACAGTAGATCTAGCTGGTATGTCATCTTATAGTCGCTGTGGATAAGAGCGTCTGCTAAATGACTTAAATGTAAATGTAAATGTTATAATAGAGACCGTAGATCTAGCTGGTCTGTCATAATATAATAGAGACAGTAGATCTAGCTGGTCTGTCATATTATACTAGAGACAGTAGATCTAGATGGTCTGTCATATTATAATAGAGACAGTAGATCTAGCTGGTCTGTCATAATATAATAGAGACAGTAGATCTAGCTGGTCTGTCATATTATAATAGAGACAGTAGATCTAGCTGGTCTGTCATATTATAATAGAGACAGTAGATCAAGATGGTATGTCATAGTACCAAGAGACAGTAGATCTCACTGGTCTGTCATAATACAATAGAGACAGTAGATCTAGATGGTCTGTCATATTATAATAGAGACAGTAGATCTAGCTGGTCTGTCATAATATAATAGAGACAGTAGATCTAGCTGGTCTGTCATATTATAATAGAGACAGTAGATCTAGCTGGTCTGTCATATTATAATAGAGACAGTAGATCAAGCTGGTATGTCATAGTACAAAAGAGACAGTAGATCTCGCTGGTCTGTCATAATACAATAGAGACAGTAGATCTAGCTGGTCTGTCATAATACAATAGAGACAGTAGATCTAGCTGGCCTGTCATAATATAATAGAGACAGTACATCTCACTGGTCTGTCATATTTTGATAGAATGAGTAGATCTACCTGGTCTGTCATATTATAATAGAAACAGTAGTTCGAGCTGGTCTGTCATTGTATAATAGAGACAGTATATCTAGCTGGCCTGTCATATTATAATAGAGACAGTAGATCTAGCTGGTATGTCATAGTAAAAAAGCGACAGTAGATCTAGCTGGTCTGTCATATTATAATAGAGACAGTAGATCTAGCTGGTCTGTAATAACATAATAGAGACAGTAGATCTAGCTGGTCTCTCTTAATACAATAGAGACAGTAGATCTAGCTGCTCTGTCATAGTATAATAGAGACAGTAGAACTAGCTGGTCTGTCATAATATAATAGAGACAGTAGATCGAGCTGGTCTGTCATATTATCATAGTGACAGTAGGTCTCGCTGGTCTGTCATATTATAATAGAGACCGTAGATCTAGCTGGTCTGTCATAATATAATAGAGACACTAGATCTAGCTGGTCTGTCATTTTATAATAGAGACAGTATATCTAGCTGGCCTGTCATATTATAATAGAGACAGTAGATCTAGCTGGTCTCTCTTAATACAATAGAGACAGTAGATCTAGCTGGCCTGTCATAGTATAATAGAGACAGTAGAACAAGCTGGTCTGTCATTGTATAATAGAGACAGTATATCTAGCTGGCCTGTCATATTATAATAGAGACAGTAGATCGAGCTGGTATGTCATCTTATAATAGAGACCGTAGATCTACCTGGTCTGTCATAATATAATAGAGACAGTAGATCTAGCTGGTCTGTCATATTATACTAGAGACAGTAGATCTAGATGGTCTGTCATATTATAATAGAGACAGTAGATCTAGCTGGTATGTCATAATATAATAGCGACAGTAGATCGAGCTGGTCTGTCATTGTATAATAGAGACAGTATATCTAGCTGGCCTGTCATATTATAATAGAGACAGTAGATCTAGCTGGTATGTCATAGTACAAAAGCGACAGTAGATCTAGCTGGTATGTCATCTTATAATAGAGACAGTCGATCTAGCTGTTCTGTCATAATACAATAGAGACAGTAGATCTAGCTGGTCTGTCATAATATAATAGAGACAGTAGATCTAGCTGGTATGTCATCTTATAATAGAGAACCTAGATCTAGCTGGTCTGTCATAATATAATAGAGACAGTAGATCTAGCTGGTCTGTCATATTATAATAGAGACAGTAGATCTAGCTGGTCTGTCATATTATAATAGAGACAGTAGATCTAGCTGGTATGTCATCTTATAATAGACACAGTAGATCTAGCTGGTATGTCATCTTATAATAGAGACAGTAGATCTAGCTGGTCTGTCATATTACAATAGAGACAGTAGATCTACCTGGTATGTCATAGTATAATAGAGACAGTATTTCCTAGCTGGTCTGTCATAATATAACAGAGACAGTAGATCTACCTGGTCTGTCATATTTTAATAGAGACAGTAGATCTAGCTGGTATGTCATCTTATAATAGAGACCATAGATCTAGCTGGTCTGTCATAATATAATAGAGACAGTAGATCTAGCTGGTCTGTAATAACATAATAGAGACAGCAGATCTAGCTGGTCTCTCTTAATACAATAGAGACAGTAGATCTAGCTGGTCTGTCATAATATAATAGAGACAGTAGATCGAGCTGGTCTGTCATATTATAATAGAGACAGTAGATCTAGCTGGTATGTCATAATATAATAGCGACAGTACATCTCGCTGGTCTGTCATAATATAATAGCGATAGTAGATCGAGCTGGTATGTCATCTTATAACAGAGACAGTAGATCTAGCTGGTCTGTCATATTTTAATAGAGACAGTAGATCTAGCTGGTATGTCATCTTATAATAGAGACCGTAGATCTAGCTGGTCTGTCATAATATAATAGAGACAGTAGATCTAGCTGGTCTGTCATATTATAATAGAGACAGTAGATCTAGATGGTCTGTCATCTTTTAATAGAGACAGTAGATCTAGCTGGTCTGTCATAATACAATAGAGACAGTAGATCTAGCTGGTCTGTCATATTTTAATAGAGACAGTAGATCTAGCTGGTATGTCATCTTATAATAGAGACCGTAGATCTAGCTGGTCTGTCATAATATAATAGAGACAGTAGATCTAGCTGGTCTGTCATATTATAATAGAGACAGTAGATCTAGATGGTCTGTCATATTTTAATAGAGACAGTAGATCTAGCTGGTCTGTCATAATACAATAGAGACAGTAGATCTAGCTGGTCTGTCATAATATAATAGAGACAGTAGATCTACCTGGTCTGTCATAGTATAATAGAGACAGTATTCCTAGCTGGTCTGTCATAATATAACAGAGACAGTAGATCTAGCTGGTCTGTCATATTATAATAGAGACTGTAGATCTAGCTGGTCTGTCATAATATAATAGAGACAGTAGATCTACCTGGTCTGTCATAGTATAATAGAGACAGTATTCCTAGCTGGTCTGTCATAATATAACAGAGACAGTAGATCTAGCTGGTCTGTCATATTATAATAGAGACTGTAGATCGAGCTGGTATGTCATCTTATAACAGAGACAGTAGATCTATCTGGTCTGTCATATTTTAATAGAGACAGTATATCTAGCTGGCCTGTCATATTATAATAGAGACAGTATATCTAGCTGGTATGTCATATTATAATAGAGACAGTAGATCTAGCTGGTATGTCATCTTATAATAGAGACCGTAGATCTACCTGGTCTGTCATAATATAATAGAGACAGTAGATCTAGCTGGTCTGTCATATTATACTAGAGACAGTAGATCTAGATGGTCTGTCATATTATAATAGAGACAGTAGATCTAGCTGGTCTGTCATATTATAATAGAGACAGTAGATCTAGCTGGTCTGTAATAACATAATAGAGACAGTAGATCTAGCTGGTCTCTCTTAATACAATAGAGACAGTAGATCTAGCTGCTCTGTCATAGTATAATAGAGACAGTAGAACTAGCTGGTCTGTCATAATATAATAGAGACAGTAGATCGAGCTGGTCTGTCATATTATCATAGTGACAGTAGGTCTCGCTGGTCTGTCATATTATAATAGAGACCGTAGATCTAGCTGGTCTGTCATAATATAATAGAGACACTAGATCTAGCTGGTCTGTCATTTTATAATAGAGACAGTATATCTAGCTGGCCTGTCATATTATAATAGAGACAGTAGATCTAGCTGGTCTCTCTTAATACAATAGAGACAGTAGATCTAGCTGGCCTGTCATAGTATAATAGAGACAGTAGAACAAGCTGGTCTGTCATTGTATAATAGAGACAGTATATCTAGCTGGCCTGTCATATTATAATAGAGACAGTAGATCTAGCTGGTATGTCATAGTACAAAAGCGACAGTAGATCTAGCTGGTATGTCATCTTATAATAGAGACAGTCGATCTAGCTGTTCTGTCATAATACAATAGAGACAGTAGATCTAGCTGGTCTGTCATAATATAATAGAGACAGTAGATCTAGCTGGTATGTCATCTTATAATAGAGAACGTAGATCTAGCTGGTCTGTCATAATATAATAGAGACAGTAGATCTAGCTGGTCTGTCATATTATAATAGAGACAGTAGATCTAGCTGGTCTGTCATATTATAATAGAGACAGTAGATCTAGCTGGTATGTCATCTTATAATAGAGACCGTAGATCTACCTGGTCTGTCATAATATAATAGAGACAGTAGATCTAGCTGGTCTGTCATATTATACTAGAGACAGTAGATCTAGATGGTCTGTCATATTATAATAGAGACAGTAGATCTAGCTGGTATGTCATAATATAATAGCGACAGTAGATCGAGCTGGTCTGTCATTGTATAATAGAGACAGTATATCTAGCTGGCCTGTCATATTATAATAGAGACAGTAGATCTAGCTGGTATGTCATAGTACAAAAGCGACAGTAGATCTAGCTGGTATGTCATCTTATAATAGAGACAGTCGATCTAGCTGTTCTGTCATAATACAATAGAGACAGTAGATCTAGCTGGTCTGTCACAAGATAATAGAGACAGTAGATCTAGCTGGTATGTCATCTTATAATAGAGAACGTAGATCTAGCTGGTCTGTCATAATATAATAGAGACAGTAGATCTAGCTGGTCTGTCATATTATAATAGAGACAGTAGATCTAGCTGGTCTGTCATATTATAATAGAGACAGTAGATCTAGCTGGTATGTCATCTTATAATAGACACAGTAGATCTAGCTGGTATGTCATCTTATAATAGAGACAGTAGATCTAGCTGGTCTGTCATATTACAATAGAGACAGTAGATCTACCTGGTATGTCATAGTATAATAGAGACAGTATTTCCTAGCTGGTCTGTCATAATATAACAGAGACAGTAGATCTACCTGGTCTGTCATATTTTAATAGAGACAGTAGATCTAGCTGGTATGTCATCTTATAATAGAGACCATAGATCTAGCTGGTCTGTCATAATATAATAGAGACAGTAGATCTAGCTGGTCTGTCATATTATACTAGAGACAGTAGATCTAGATGGTCTGTCATATTATAATAGAGACAGTAGATCGAGCTGGTATGTCATAATATAATAGAGACACTAGATCTAGCTGGTCTGTCATTTTATAATAGAGACAGTATATCTAGCTGGCCTGTCATATTATAATAGAGACAGTAGATCTAGCTGGTCTCTCTTAATACAATAGAGACAGTAGATCTAGCTGGCCTGTCATAGTATAATAGAGACAGTAGAACAAGCTGGTCTGTCATTGTATAATAGAGACAGTATATCTAGCTGGCCTGTCATATTATAATAGAGACAGTAGATCTAGCTGGTATGTCATAGTACAAAAGCGACAGTAGATCTAGCTGGTATGTCATCTTATAATAGAGACAGTCGATCTAGCTGTTCTGTCATAATACAATAGAGACAGTAGATCTAGCTGGTCTGTCATAATATAATAGAGACAGTAGATCTAGCTGGTATGTCATCTTATAATAGAGAACGTAGATCTAGCTGGTCTGTCATAATATAATAGAGACAGTAGATCTAGCTGGTCTGTCATATTATAATAGAGACAGTAGATCTAGCTGGTCTGTCATATTATAATAGAGACAGTAGATCTAGCTGGTATGTCATCTTATAATAGAGACCGTAGATCTACCTGGTCTGTCATAATATAATAGAGACAGTAGATCTAGCTGGTCTGTCATATTATACTAGAGACAGTAGATCTAGATGGTCTGTCATATTATAATAGAGACAGTAGATCTAGCTGGTATGTCATAATATAATAGCGACAGTAGATCGAGCTGGTCTGTCATTGTATAATAGAGACAGTATATCTAGCTGGCCTGTCATATTATAATAGAGACAGTAGATCTAGCTGGTATGTCATAGTACAAAAGCGACAGTAGATCTAGCTGGTATGTCATCTTATAATAGAGACAGTCGATCTAGCTGTTCTGTCATAATACAATAGAGACAGTAGATCTAGCTGGTCTGTCACAAGATAATAGAGACAGTAGATCTAGCTGGTATGTCATCTTATAATAGAGAACGTAGATCTAGCTGGTCTGTCATAATATAATAGAGACAGTAGATCTAGCTGGTCTGTCATATTATAATAGAGACAGTAGATCTAGCTGGTCTGTCATATTATAATAGAGACAGTAGATCTAGCTGGTATGTCATCTTATAATAGACACAGTAGATCTAGCTGGTATGTCATCTTATAATAGAGACAGTAGATCTAGCTGGTCTGTCATATTACAATAGAGACAGTAGATCTACCTGGTATGTCATAGTATAATAGAGACAGTATTTCCTAGCTGGTCTGTCATAATATAACAGAGACAGTAGATCTACCTGGTCTGTCATATTTTAATAGAGACAGTAGATCTAGCTGGTATGTCATCTTATAATAGAGACCATAGATCTAGCTGGTCTGTCATAATATAATAGAGACAGTAGATCTAGCTGGTCTGTCATATTATACTAGAGACAGTAGATCTAGATGGTCTGTCATATTATAATAGAGACAGTAGATCGAGCTGGTATGTCATCTTATAATAGAGACCGTAGATCTACCTGGTCTGTCATAATATAATAGAGACAGTAGATCTAGCTGGTCTGTCATATTATACTAGAGACAGTAGATCTAGATGGTCTGTCATATTATAATAGAGACAGTAGATCTAGCTGGTATGTCATAATATAATAGCGACAGTAGATCGAGCTGGTCTGTCATTGTATAATAGAGACAGTATATCTAGCTGGCCTGTCATATTATAATAGAGACAGTAGATCTAGCTGGTATGTCATAGTACAAAAGCGACAGTAGATCTAGCTGGTATGTCATCTTATAATAGAGACAGTCGATCTAGCTGTTCTGTCATAATACAATAGAGACAGTAGATCTAGCTGGTCTGTCATAATATAATAGAGACAGTAGATCTAGCTGGTATGTCATCTTATAATAGAGAACCTAGATCTAGCTGGTCTGTCATAATATAATAGAGACAGTAGATCTAGCTGGTCTGTCATATTATAATAGAGACAGTAGATCTAGCTGGTCTGTCATATTATAATAGAGACAGTAGATCTAGCTGGTATGTCATCTTATAATAGACACAGTAGATCTAGCTGGTATGTCATCTTATAATAGAGACAGTAGATCTAGCTGGTCTGTCATATTACAATAGAGACAGTAGATCTACCTGGTATGTCATAGTATAATAGAGACAGTATTTCCTAGCTGGTCTGTCATAATATAACAGAGACAGTAGATCTACCTGGTCTGTCATATTTTAATAGAGACAGTAGATCTAGCTGGTATGTCATCTTATAATAGAGACCATAGATCTAGCTGGTCTGTCATAATATAATAGAGACAGTAGATCTAGCTGGTCTGTAATAACATAATAGAGACAGCAGATCTAGCTGGTCTCTCTTAATACAATAGAGACAGTAGATCTAGCTGGTCTGTCATAATATAATAGAGACAGTAGATCGAGCTGGTCTGTCATATTATAATAGAGACAGTAGATCTAGCTGGTATGTCATAATATAATAGCGACAGTACATCTCGCTGGTCTGTCATAATATAATAGCGATAGTAGATCGAGCTGGTATGTCATCTTATAACAGAGACAGTAGATCTAGCTGGTCTGTCATATTTTAATAGAGACAGTAGATCTAGCTGGTATGTCATCTTATAATAGAGACCGTAGATCTAGCTGGTCTGTCATAATATAATAGAGACAGTAGATCTAGCTGGTCTGTCATATTATAATAGAGACAGTAGATCTAGATGGTCTGTCATATTATAATAGAGACAGTAGATCTAGCTGGTATGTCATCTTTTAATAGAGACAGTAGATCTAGCTGGTCTGTCATAATACAATAGAGACAGTAGATCTAGCTGGTCTGTCATATTTTAATAGAGACAGTAGATCTAGCTGGTATGTCATCTTATAATAGAGACCGTAGATCTAGCTGGTCTGTCATAATATAATAGAGACAGTAGATCTAGCTGGTCTGTCATATTATAATAGAGACAGTAGATCTAGATGGTCTGTCATATTTTAATAGAGACAGTAGATCTAGCTGGTATGTCATCTTATAATAGAGACAGTAGATCTAGCTGGTCTGTCATAATACAATAGAGACAGTAGATCTAGCTGGTCTGTCATAATATAATAGAGACAGTAGATCTACCTGGTCTGTCATAGTATAATAGAGACAGTATTCCTAGCTGGTCTGTCATAATATAACAGAGACAGTAGATCTAGCTGGTCTGTCATATTATAATAGAGACTGTAGATCTAGCTGGTCTGTCATAATATAATAGAGACAGTAGATCTACCTGGTCTGTCATAGTATAATAGAGACAGTATTCCTAGCTGGTCTGTCATAATATAACAGAGACAGTAGATCTAGCTGGTCTGTCATATTATAATAGAGACTGTAGATCGAGCTGGTATGTCATCTTATAACAGAGACAGTAGATCTATCTGGTCTGTCATATTTTAATAGAGACAGTATATCTAGCTGGCCTGTCATATTATAATAGAGACAGTATATCTAGCTGGTATGTCATATTATAATAGAGACAGTAGATCTAGCTGGTATGTCATCTTATAATAGAGACCGTAGATCTACCTGGTCTGTCATAATATAATAGAGACAGTAGATCTAGCTGGTCTGTCATATTATACTAGAGACAGTAGATCTAGATGGTCTGTCATATTATAATAGAGACAGTAGATCTAGCTGGTCTGTCATATTATAATAGAGACAGTAGATCTAGCTGGTCTGTAATAACATAATAGAGACAGTAGATCTAGCTGGTCTCTCTTAATACAATAGAGACAGTAGATCTAGCTGCTCTGTCATAGTATAATAGAGACAGTAGAACAAGCTGGTCTGTCATAATATAATAGAGACAGTAGATCGAGCTGGTCTGTCATATTATCATAGTGACAGTAGGTCTCGCTGGTCTGTCATATTATAATAGAGACCGTAGATCTAGCTGGTCTGTCATAATATAATAGAGACACTAGATCTAGCTGGTCTGTCATTTTATAATAGAGACAGTATATCTAGCTGGCCTGTCATATTATAATAGAGACAGTAGATCTAGCTGGTCTCTCTTAATACAATAGAGACAGTAGATCTAGCTGGCCTGTCATAGTATAATAGAGACAGTAGAACAAGCTGGTCTGTCATTGTATAATAGAGACAGTATATCTAGCTGGCCTGTCATATTATAATAGAGACAGTAGATCTAGCTGGTATGTCATAGTACAAAAGCGACAGTAGATCTAGCTGGTATGTCATCTTATAATAGAGACAGTCGATCTAGCTGTTCTGTCATAATACAATAGAGACAGTAGATCTAGCTGGTCTGTCATAATATAATAGAGACAGTAGATCTAGCTGGTATGTCATCTTATAATAGAGAACGTAGATCTAGCTGGTCTGTCATAATATAATAGAGACAGTAGATCTAGCTGGTCTGTCATATTATAATAGAGACAGTAGATCTAGCTGGTCTGTCATATTATAATAGAGACAGTAGATCTAGCTGGTATGTCATCTTATAATAGAGACCGTAGATCTACCTGGTCTGTCATAATATAATAGAGACAGTAGATCTAGCTGGTCTGTCATATTATACTAGAGACAGTAGATCTAGATGGTCTGTCATATTATAATAGAGACAGTAGATCTAGCTGGTATGTCATAATATAATAGCGACAGTAGATCGAGCTGGTCTGTCATTGTATAATAGAGACAGTATATCTAGCTGGCCTGTCATATTATAATAGAGACAGTAGATCTAGCTGGTATGTCATAGTACAAAAGCGACAGTAGATCTAGCTGGTATGTCATCTTATAATAGAGACAGTCGATCTAGCTGTTCTGTCATAATACAATAGAGACAGTAGATCTAGCTGGTCTGTCACAAGATAATAGAGACAGTAGATCTAGCTGGTATGTCATCTTATAATAGAGAACGTAGATCTAGCTGGTCTGTCATAATATAATAGAGACAGTAGATCTAGCTGGTCTGTCATATTATAATAGAGACAGTAGATCTAGCTGGTCTGTCATATTATAATAGAGACAGTAGATCTAGCTGGTATGTCATCTTATAATAGACACAGTAGATCTAGCTGGTATGTCATCTTATAATAGAGACAGTAGATCTAGCTGGTCTGTCATATTACAATAGAGACAGTAGATCTACCTGGTATGTCATAGTATAATAGAGACAGTATTTCCTAGCTGGTCTGTCATAATATAACAGAGACAGTAGATCTACCTGGTCTGTCATATTTTAATAGAGACAGTAGATCTAGCTGGTATGTCATCTTATAATAGAGACCATAGATCTAGCTGGTCTGTCATAATATAATAGAGACAGTAGATCTAGCTGGTCTGTCATAATATAATAGAGACAGTAGATCTAGCTGGTCTGTCATATTATACTAGAGACAGTAGATCTAGATGGTCTGTCATATTATAATAGAGACAGTAGATCTAGCTGGTCTGTCATAATATAATAGAGACAGTAGATCTAGCTGGTCTGTCATAATATAATAGTGACAGTAGATCTAGACGGTCTGTTATATTATAATAGAGACAGTAGATCTAGCTGGTATGTCATAACATAATAGAGACAGTAGATCTAGCTGGTCTGTCATATTATAATAGAGACAGTAGATCTAGCTGGTCTGTCATATTATAATAGAGACAGTAGATCTAGATGGTCTGTCATATTATAATAGAGACAGTAGATCTAGCTGGTCTGTCATAATATAATAGTGACAGTAGATGTAGCTGGTCTGTCATATTATAATGAAGACAGTAGATCTAGCTGGTCTGTCATATTATAATAGAGACAGTAGATCTAGCTGGCCTGTCATAATATAATAGAGACAGTACATCTCGCTGGTCTGTCATATTATAATAGAATGAGTAGATCTATCTGGTCTGTCATATTATAATAGAGACAGTAGATCGAGCTGGTCTGTCATTGTATAATAGAGACAGTATATCTAGCTGGCCTGTCATATTATAATAGAGACAGTAGATCTAGCTGGTATGTCATAGTACAAAAGCGACAGTAGATCTAGCTGGTATGTCATCTTATAATAGAGACAGTCGCTCTAGCTGTTCTGTCATAATACAATAGAGACAGTAGATCTAGCTGGTCTGTCATAATATAACAGAGACAGTAGATCTACCTGGTCTGTCATATTATAATAGTGACAGTAGATCTAGCTGGTATGTCATCTTATAATAGAGACAGTCGATCTAGCTGTTCTGTCATAATATAATAGAGACAGTTGATCTAGCTGCTCTGTCATAATATAATAGAGACAGTAGATCTAGCTGGTCTGTCATAATATAATAGCGACAGTAGATCTAGATGGTCTGTCATATTATAATAGAGACAGTAGATCTAGCTGGTATGTCATAACATAATAGAGACAGTACATCTCGCCGGTCTGTCATATTATAATAGAGACAATAGATCTCGCTGGTCTGTCATAACATAATAGAGACAGTATATCTAGCTGGCCTGTCATATTATAATAGAGACAGTAGATCTAGCTGGTATGTCATAGTACAAAAGCGACAGTAGATCTAGCTGGTATGTCATCTTATAATAGAGACAGTCGATCTAGCTGTTCTGTCATATTACAATAGAGACAGTAGATCTAGCTGGTCTGTCATAATATAATAGAGACAGTAGATCTACCTGGTATGTCATAGTATAATAGAGACAGTATTTCCTAGCTGGTCTGTCATAATATAACAGAGACAGTAGATCTAGCTGGTATGTCATCTTATAATAGAGACCATAGATCTAGCTGTTCTGTCATAATATAATAGAGACAGTTGATCTAGCTGCTCTGTCATAATATAATAGAGACAGTAGATCTAGCTGGTCTGTCATAATATAATAGCGACAGTAGATCTAGATGGTCTGTCATATTATAATAGAGACAGTAGATCTAGCTGGTATGTCATAACATAATAGAGACAGTACATCTCGCCGGTCTGTCATATTATAATAGAGACAATAGATCTCGCTGGTCTGTCATAACATAATAGAGACAGTAGATCTAGCTGGTCTGTCATATTATAATAGAGACAGTAGATCTAGCTGGTCTGTAATAGCATAATAGAGACAGTAGATCTAGCTGGTCTCTCTTAATACAATAGAGACAGTAGAACTAGCTGGTCTGTCATAATATAATAGAGACAGTAGATTGAGCTGGTCTGTCATATTATCATAGTGACAGTAGGTCTCGTTGGTCTGTCATATTATAATAGAGGCCGTAGATCTAGCTGGTCTGTCATAATATAATAGAGACACTAGATCTAGCTGGTCTGTCATATTATAATAGAGACAGTATATCTAGCTGGTCTGTCATATTATAATAGAGACAGTAGATCTAGCTGGTCTCTCTTAATACAATAGAGACAGTAGATCTAGCTGGTCTGTCATATTATAATAGTGACAGTAGGTCTAGCTGGTCTGTCATATTATAATAGAGACAGTAGATCTAGCTGGTATGTCATCTTATAATAGAGACAGTAGATCTTGCTGGTCTGTCATATTATAATAGAGACAGTAGATCTAGCTGGTATGTCATCTTATAATAGAGACAGTAGATCTAGCTGGTATGTCATCTTATAATAGAGACAGTAGATCTAGCTGGTCTGTCATATTACAATAGAGACAGTAGATCTAGCTGGTATGTCATCTTATAATAGAGAGACAGTAGATCTAGCTGGTCTGTCATAATATAATAGAGACAGTAGATCTACCTGGTATGTCATAGTATAATAGAGACAGTATTTCCTAGCTGGTCTGTCATAATATAACAGAGACAGTAGATCTACCTGGTCTGTCATATTTTAATAGAGACAGTAGATCTAGCTGGTATGTCATCTTATAATATAGACCGTAGATCTAGCTGGTCTGTCATAATATAATAGAGACAGTAGATCTAGATGGTCTGTTTTATTATAATAGAGACAGTAGATCTAGCTGGTCTGTCATAATATAATAGAGACAGTAGATCTAGCTGGTCTGTTTTATTATAATAGAGACAGTAGATCTACCTGGTATGTCATAGTATAATAGAGACAGTATTCCTAGCTGGTCTGTCATAATATAACAGAGATAGTAGATCTACCTGGTCTGTCATATTTTAATAGAGACAGTAGATCTCGCTGGTATGTCATAATATAATAGAGACAGTAGATCTAGCTGGTCTGTCATATTATAATAGAGACAGTAGATCTAGCTGGTCTGTCATATTATAATAGAGACAGTAGATCAAGCTGGTATGTCATAGTACAAAAGAGACAGTAGATCTCACTGGTCTGTCATAATACAATAGAGACAGTAGATCTAGCTGGCCTGTCATAATATAATAGAGACAGTACATCTCGCTGGTCTGTCATATTATAATAGAATGAGTAGTTCTACCTGGTCTGTCATATTATAATAGAGACAGTAGATCGAGCTGGTATGTCATAGTATAATAGAGACAGTATTTCCTAGCTGGTCTGTCATAATATAACAGAGACAGTAGATCTACCTGGTCTGTCATATTTTAATAGAGACAGTAGATCTAGCTGGTATGTCATCTTATAATATAGACCGTAGATCTAGCTGGTCTGTCATAATATAATAGAGACAGTAGATCTAGCTGGTCTGTCATATTATACTAGAGACAGTAGATCTAGCTGCTCTGTCATAATATAATAGAGACAGATCTAGCTGGTCTGTCATTATATAATAGCGACAGTAGATCTAGATGGTCTGTCATATTATAATAGAGACAGTAGATCGAGCTGGTCTGTCATTGTATAATAGAGACAGTATATCTAGCTGGCCTGTCATATTATAATAGAGACAGTAGATCTAGCTGGTATGTCATAGTACAAAAGCGACAGTAGATCTAGCTGGTATGTCATCTTATAATAGAGACAGTCGCTCTAGCTGTTCTGTCATAATACAATAGAGACAGTAGATCTAGCTGGTCTGTCATAATATAATAGAGACAGTAGATCTACCTGGTATGTCATAGTATAATAGAGACAGTATTCTAGCTGGTCTGTCATAATATAACAGAGACAGTAGATCTACCTGGTCTGTCATATTTTAATAGAGACAGTAGATCTAGCTGGTCTGTCATATTATAATAGAGACAGTAGATCTAGCTGGTATGTCATCTTATAATAGAGACAGTAGATCTAGATGGTCTGTCATAATATAACAGAGACAGTAGATCTACCTGGTCTGTCATATTTTAATAGAGACAGTAGATCTAGCTGGTATGTCATCTTATAATAGAGACCGTAGATCTAGCTGGTCTGTCATAATATAATAGAGACAGTAGATCTACCTGGTATGTCATAGTATAATAGAGACAGTATTCCTAGCTGGTCTGTCATAATATAACAGAGACAGTAGATCTACCTGGTCTGTCATATTTTAATAGAGACAGTAAATCTAGCTGGTATGTCATCTTATAATAGAGACCGTAGATATAGGTGGTCTGTCATAATATAATAGAGACAGTAGATCTAGCTGGTCTGTCATATTATACTAGAGACAGTAGATCTAGATGGTCTGTCATATTATAATAGAGACAGTAGATCTAGCTGGTCTGTCATAATATAATAGCGACAGTAGATCTAGCTGGTCTGTCATATTATAATAGAGACAGTAGATCTAGCTGTTCTGTCATAATATAATAGAGACAGTAGATCTAGCTGCTCTGTCATAATATAATAGAGACAGTAGATCTAGCTGGTCTGTCACAATATAATAGTGACAGTAGATCTAGATGGTCTGTCATCTTATAATAGAGACAGTCGCTCTAGCTGTTCTGTCATAATACAATAGAGACAGTAGATCTAGCTGGTCTGTCATAATATAATAGAGACAGTAGATCTACCTGGTATGTCATAGTATAATAGAGACAGTATTCCTAGCTGGTCTGTCATAATATAACAGAGACAGTAGATCTACCTGGTCTGTCATATTTTAATAGAGACAGTAGATCGAGCTGGTCGATCATTGTATAATAGAGACAGTATATCTAGCTGGCCTGTCATATTATAATAGAGAGACAGTAGATCTAGCTGGTCTGTCATAATATAATAGAGACAGTAGATCTAGCTGGTCTGTCATATTTTAATAGAGACAGTAGATCTAGCTGGTATGTCATCTTATAATAGAGACCGTAGATCTAGCTGGTCTGTCATAATATAATAGAGACAGTAGATCTACCTGGTATGTCATAGTATAATAGAGACAGTATTCCTAGCTGGTCTGTCATAATATAACAGAGACAGTAGATCTACCTGGTCTGTCATATTTTAATAGAGACAGTAAATCTAGCTGGTATGTCATCTTATAATAGAGACCGTAGATCTAGGTGGTCTGTCATAATATAATAGAGACAGTAGATCTAGCTGGTCTGTCATATTATACTAGAGACAGTAGATCTAGATGGTCTGTCATATTATAATAGAGACAGTAGATCTAGCTGGTCTGTCATAATAGAATAGCGACAGTAGATCTAGCTGGTCTGTCATATTATAATAGAGACAGTAGATCTAGCTGTTCTGTCATAATATAATAGAGACAGTAGATCTAGCTGCTCTGTCATAATATAATAGAGACAGTAGATCTAGCTGGTCTGTCACAATATAATAGCGACAGTAGATCTAGATGGTCTGTCATATTATAATAGAGACAGTCGATCTAGCTGTTCTGTCATAATATAATAGAGACAGTTGATCAAGCTGCTCTGTCATAATATAGAGACAGTAGATCGAGCTGGTCTGTCATAATATAATAGCGACAGTAGATCTAGATGGTCTGTCATATTATAATAGAGACAGTAGATCTAGCTGGTATGTCATAACATAATAGAGACAGTACATCTCGCCGGTCTGTCATATTATAATAGAGACAATAGATCTCGCTGGTCTGTCATAACATAATAGAGACAGTAGATGTAGCTGGTCTGTCATAATATAATAGAGACAGTAGATGTAGCTGGTCTGTCATATTATAATAGAGACAGTAGATCTAGATGGTCTGTCATATTATAATAGAGACAGTAGATCTAGCTGGTCTGTCATAATATAATAGCGACAGTAGATCTAGCTGCTCTGTCATATTATAATGAAGACAGTAGATCTAGCTGGTATGTCATCTTATAATAGAGACAGTCGATCTAGCTGTTCTGTCATAATATAATAGAGACAGTTGATCTAGCTGCTCTGTCATATTATAATAGAGACAGTAGATCTAGCTGGTCTGTCATAATATAATAGAGACCGTAGATCCAGCTGGTCTGTCATAATATAATAGAGACACTAGATCTAGCTGGTCTGTCATATTATAATAGAGACAGTAGATCTAGATGGTCTGTCATAATATAATAGAGACAGTAGATCTAGCTGGTCTGTCATAATATAATAGCGACAGTACATCTCGCTGGTATGTCATATTATAATAGAATGAGTAGATCTACCTGGTCTGTCATATTATAATAGAGACAGTAGATCTAGCTGGTCTGTCATATTATAATAGAGACAGTATATCTAGCTGGCCTGTCATATTATAATAGAGACAGTATATCTAGCTGGTCTGTCATAATATAATAGCGACAGTAGATCTAGCTGGTCTGTCATAATACAATAGAGACAGTAGATCTGGCTGGTCTGTCATAATATAATAGAGACAGTAGATCTACCTGGTCTGTCATAGTATAATAGAGACAGTATTCCCTGCTGGTCTGTCATAATATAACAGAGACAGTAGATCTACCTGGTCTGTCATATTTTAATAGAGACAGTAGATCTAGCTGGTATGTCATCTTATAATAGAGACCGTAGATCTACCTGGTATGTCATAGTATAATAGAGACAGTATTCCTAGCTGGTCTGTCATAATATAACAGAGACAGTAGATCTACCTGGTCTGTCATATTTTAATAGAGACAGTAGATCTAGCTGGTCTGTCATAACATAATAGAGACAGTATATCTAGCTGGTCTGTCATAATATAATAGCGACAGTAGATCTAGCTGGTCTGTCATATTATAATAGAAACAGTAGATCTAGCTGTTCTGTCATAATATAATAGAGACAGTAGATCTAGCTGGTCTGTCATAATATAATAGCGACAGTAGATCTAGATGGTTTGTTATATTATAATAGAGACAGTATTCCTAGCTGGTCTGTGATAATATAACAGAGACAGTAGATCTACCTGGTCTGTCATATTATAATAGTGACAGTAGATCTAGCTGGTATGTCATCTTATAATAGAGACAGTAGATCTAGCTGGCCTGTCATAATATAATAGAGACAGTACATCTCGCTGGTCTGTCATATTATAATAGAATGAGTAGATCTACCTGGTCTGTCATATTATAATAGAGACAGTAGATCTAGCTGGTCTGTCATATTATAATAGAGACAGTAGATCGAGCTGGTCTGTCATAATATAATAGAGACAATAGATCTTAACTGGTCTGTCATAACATAATAGAGACAGTAGATCTAGCTGGTCTGTCATATTATAATAGAGACAGTAGATCTAGCTGGTCTGTCATAATATAATAGAGACAGTAGATCTAGCTGGTCTGTCATATTATAATAGAGACAGTAGATCTAGCTGGTCTGTCATAATATAATAGAGACAGTAGATCTAGCTGGTCTGTCATAATATAATAGAGACAGTAGATCTAGCTGGTCTGTCATAATATAATAGAGACAGTAGATCTAGCTGGTCTGTCATATTATAATAGAGACAGTAGATCTAGCTGGTATGTCATAACATAATAGAGACAGTAGATCTAGCTGGTCTGTCATATTATAATAGAGACAGTAGATCTAGCTGGTCTGTCATAATATAATAGAGACAGTAGATCTAGCTGGTCTGTCATAATATAATAGAGACAGTAGATGTAGCTGGTCTGTCATATTATAATAGAGACAGTAGATCTAGCTGGTCTGTCATATTATAATAGAGACAGTAGATCTAGCTGGTCTGTCATAATATAATAGCGACAGTAGATCTAGCTGGTCTGTCATATTATAATGAAGACAGTAGATCTAGCTGGTATGTCATCTTATAATAGAGACAGTCGATCTAGCTGTTCTGTCATAATATAATAGAGACAGTTGATCTAGCTGCTCTGTCATAATATAATAGAGACAGTAGATCTAGCTGGTCTGTCATAATATAATAGAGACAGTAGATCCAGCTGGTCTGTCATAATATAATAGAGACACTAGATCTAGCTGGTCTGTCATATTATAATAGAGACAGTAGATCTAGATGGTCTGTCATAATATAATAGAGACAGTAGATCTAGCTGGTCTGTCATAATATAATAGAGACAGTACATCTAGCTGGTCTGTCATATTATAATAGAACAGTAGATCTACCTGGTCTGTCATATTATAATAGAGACAGTAGATCTAGCTGGTCTGTCATATTATAATAGAGACAGTATATCTAGCTGGTCTGTCATATTATAATAGAGACAGTAGATCTAGCTGGTCTGTCATAATATAATAGAGACAGTAGATCTAGCTGGTCTGTCATAATATAATAGAGACAGTAGATCTAGCTGGTCTGTCATAATATAATAGAGACAGTAGATCTAGCTGGTCTGTCATAGTATAATAGAGACAGTATTCCTGCTGGTCTGTCATAATATAATAGAGACAGTAGATCTAGCTGGTCTGTCATATTTAATAGAGACAGTAGATCTAGCTGGTATGTCATCTTATAATAGAGACAGTAGATCTTGCTGGTCTGTCATATTATAATAGAGACAGTAGATCTAGCTGGTCTGTCATAATATAATAGAGACAGTAGATCTAGCTGGTCTGTCATATTATAATAGAGACAGTAGATCTAGATGGTCTGTCATATTATAATAGAGACAGTAGATCTAGCTGGTCTGTCATAATATAATAGAGACAGTAGATCTAGCTGGTCTGTCATATTATAATAGAGACAGTAGATCTAGCTGGTATGTCATCTTATAATAGAGACAGTAGATCTAGCTGGTCTGTCATATTATAATAGAGACAGTAGATCTAGCTGGTCTGTCATAATATAATAGAGACAGTAGATCTAGCTGGTCTGTCATATTATAATAGGGACAGTAGATCTAGCTGGTCTGTCATATTATAATAGAGACAGTAGATCTAGCTGGTCTGTCATATTATAATAGAGACAGTAGATCTAGCTGGTCTGTCATATTATAATAGAGACAGTAGATCTAGCTGGTCTGTCATATTATAATAGAGACAGTAGATCTAGCTGGTCTGTCATAATATAATAGAGACAGTAGATCTAGCTGGTCTGTCATATTATAATAGAGACAGTAGATCTAGCTGGTATGTCATCTTATAATAGAGACAGTAGATCTAGCTGGTCTGTCATAATATAATAGAGACAGTAGATCTAGCTGGTCTGTCATATTATAATAGAGACAGTATTCTAGCTGGTCTGTCATAATATAATAGAGACAGTAGATCTACCTGGTCTGTCATATTTTAATAGAGACAGTAGATCTAGCTGGTATGTCATCTTATAATAGAGACCGTAGATCTAGCTGGTCTGTCATATTATAATAGAGACAGTAGATCTAGCTGGTCTGTCATATTATACTAGAGACAGTAGATCTAGCTGGTCTGTCATATTATACTAGAGACAGTAGATCTAGATGGTCTGTCATATTATAATAGAGACAGTAGATCTAGCTGGTCTGTCATAATATAATAGCGACAGTAGATCTAGCTGGTCTGTCATATTATAATAGAGACAGTAGATCTAGCTGGTATGTCATAACATAATAGAGACAGTAGATCTAGCTGGTCTGTCATATTATAATAGAGACAATAGATCGAGCTGGTCTGTCATATTATAATAGAGACAGTAGATCTAGCTGGTCTGTCATAATATAATAGTGACAGTAGATGTAGCTGGTCTGTCATATTATAATAGAGACAGTAGATCTAGCTGGTATGTCATCTTATAATAGAGACCGTAGATCTAGCTGGTCTGTCATAATATAATAGCGACAGTAGATCTAGATGGTCTGTCATATTATAATAGAGACAGTAGATCTAGCTGGTATGTCATAACATAATAGAGACAGTAGATCTAGCTGGTCTGTCATATTATAATAGAGACAATAGATCGAGCTGGTCTGTCATATTATAATAGAGACAATAGATCTCGCTGGTCTGTCATAACATAATAGAGACAGTAGATCTAGCTGGTCTGTCATAGTACAATAGAGACAGTAGAACTAGCTGGTCTGTCATAATATAATAGAGACAGTAGATCGAGCTGGTATGTCATCTTATAATAGAGACCGTAGATCTAGCTGGTCTGTCATAATATAATAGAGACACTAGATCTAGCTGGTCTGTCATATTATAATAGAGACAGTAGATCGAGCTGGTCTGTCATATTATAATAGAGACAGTAGATCTAGCTGGTATGTCATAGTACAAAAGCGACAGTACATCTCACTGGTCTGTCATATTATAATAGAGACAGTAGATCGAGCTGGCCTGTCATATTATAATAGAGACAGTAGATCTAGCTGGTATGTCATAGTACAAAAGCGACAGTAGATCTAGCTGGTCTGTCATATTATAATAGAGACAGTAGATCTAGCTGGTCTGTCATATTATAATAGAGACAGTATATCTAGCTGGCCTGTCATATTATAATAGAGACAGTAGATCTAGCTGGTATGTCATAGTACAAAAGAGACAGTAGATCTAGCTGGTCTGTCATAATATAATAGAGACAGTAGATCTAGCTGGTCTGTCATAATATAATAGAGACAGTAGATCTACCTGGTCTGTCATATTTTAATAGAGACAGTAGATCTAGCTGGTATGTCATCTTATAATAGAGACAGTAGATCTAGCTGGTCTGTCATAATATAATAGAGACAGTAGATCTAGCTGGTCTGTCATATTATAATAGAGACAGTAGATCTAGCTGGTCTGTCATATTATAATAGAGACAGTAGATCTAGCTGGTCTGTCATATTATAATAGAGACAGTAGATCTAGCTGGTCTGTCATAATATAATAGCGACAGTAGATGTAGCTGGTCTGTCATATTATAATGAAGACAGTAGATCTAGCTGGTATGTCATCTTATAATAGAGACAGTCAATCTTGCTGTTCTGTCATAATATAATAGAGACAGTTGATCTAGCTGCTCTGTCATATTATAATAGAGACAATAGATCGAGCTGGTCTGTAATAATACAATAGAGACAGTAGATCTAGATGCTCTGTCATATTATAATAGAGACAGTAGATCAAGCTGGTATGTCATAACATAATAGAGACAGTACATCTTGCCGGTCTGTCATATTATAATAGAGACAATAGATCTCGCTGGTCTGTCATAACATAATAGAGACAGTAGATCTAGCTGGTCTGTCATATTATAATAGAGACAGTAGATCTAGCTGGTCTGTAATAACATAATAGAGACAGTAGATCTAGCTGGTCTCTCTTAATACAATAGAGACAGTAGATCTAGATGGTCTGTCATATTACAATAGAGACAGTAGATCTAGCTGGTCTGTAATAGCATAATAGAGACAGTAGATCTAGCTGGTCTCTCTTAATACAATAGAGACAGTAGATCGAGCTGGTCTGTAATAACATAATAGAGACAGTAGATCTAGCTGGTCTCTCTTAATACAATAGAGACAGTAGATCTAGCTGGTGTGTCATAGTATAATAGAGACAGTAGAACTAGCTGGTCTGTCATAATATAATAGAGACAGTAGATCTAGCTGGTCTGTCATATTATAATAGTGACAGTAGGTCTAGCTGGTCTGTCATATTATAATAGAGACAGTAGATCTAGCTGGTATGTCATCTTATAATAGAGAACGTAGATCTATCTGGTCTGTCATAATATAATAGAGACACTAGATCTTGCTGGTCTGTCATATTATAATAGAGACAGTAGATCTAGCTGGCCTGTCATATTATAATAGAGACAGTAGATCTAGCTGGTATGTCATAGTACAAAAGCGACAGTAGATCTAGCTGGTATGTCATATTATAATAGAGACAGTTGTTCTAGCTGGTCTGTCATATTATAATAGAGACAGTAGATCTAGCTGGTCTGTCATAATATAATAGCGACAGTAGATCTAGCTGGTCTGTCATATTATAATAGAGACAGTAGATCTAGCTGGTCTGTCATATTATAATAGAGACAGTAGATCTAGCTGGTCTGTCATAATATAATAGAGACAGTAGATCTAGCTGGTCTGTCATAATATAATAGAGACAGTAGATCTAGCTGGTCTGTCATATTATAATAGAGACAGTAGATCCAGCTGGTCTGTCATAATATAATAGAGACAGTAGATCTAGCTGGTCTGTCATATTATAATAGAGACAGTAGATCTAGCTGGTCTGTCATAATATAATAGAGACAGTAGATCTAGCTGGTCTGTCATAATATAATAGAGACAGTAGATCTAGCTGGTCTGTCATATTATAATAGAGACAGTAGATCTACCTGGTCTGTCATATTATAATAGAGACAGTAGATCTAGCTGGTCTGTCATATTATAATAGAGACAGTAGATCTAGCTGGTCTGTCATATTATAATAGAGACAGTAGATCTAGCTGGTCTGTCATAATATAATAGAGACAGTAGATCTAGCTGGTCTGTCATAATATAATAGAGACAGTAGATCTGGCTGGTCTGTCATAATATAATAGAGACAGTAGATCTACCTGGTCTGTCATAGTATAATAGAGACAGTATTCCCTGCTGGTCTGTCATAATATAACAGAGACAGTAGATCTACCTGGTCTGTCATATTTTAATAGAGACAGTAGATCTAGCTGGTATGTCATCTTATAATAGAGACCGTAGATCTAGCTGGTCTGTCATAATATAATAGAGACAGTAGATCTAGCTGGTCTGTCATAATATAATAGAGACAGTAGATCTAGCTGGTCTGTCATATTATAATAGAGACAGTAGATCTAGATGGTCTGTCATATTATAATAGAGACAGTAGATCTAGCTGGTCTGTCATAATATAATAGAGACAGTAGATCTAGCTGGTCTGTCATATTATAATAGAGACAGTAGATCTAGCTGGTCTGTCATAATATAATAGAGACAGTAGATCTAGCTGGTCTGTCATAATATAATAGAGACAGTAGATCTAGCTGGTCTGTCATATTATAATAGAGACAGTAGATCTAGCTGGTCTGTCATATTATAATAGAGACAGTCGATCTAGCTGGTCTGTCATATTATAATAAAGACAGTAGATCTAGCTGGTCTGTCATATTATAATAGAGACAGTAGATCTAGCTGGTATGTCATCTTATAATAGAGACAGTAGATCTAGATGGTCTGTCATAATATAACAGAGACAGTAGATCTACCTGGTCTGTCATATTTTAATAGAGACAGTAGATCTAGCTGGTATGTCATCTTATAATAGAGACCGTAGATCTAGCTGGTCTGTCATAATATAATAGAGACAGTAGATCTACCTGGTATGTCATAGTATAATAGAGACAGTATTCTAGCTGGTCTGTCATAATATAATAGAGACAGTAGATCTAGCTGGTCTGTCATCTTATAATAGAGACAGTAGATCTAGCTGGTATGTCATCTTATAATAGAGACAGTAGATCTAGCTGGTCTGTCATAATATAATAGAGACAGTAGATCTAGCTGGTCTGTCATATTATAATAGAGACAGTAGATCTAGCTGGTCTGTCATATTATAATAGAGACAGTAGATCTAGCTGGTATGTCATAATATAATAGAGACAGTAGATCTAGCTGGTCTGTCATATTATAATAGAGACAGTAGATCTAGCTGGTCTGTCATAACATAATAGAGACAGTAGATCTAGCTGGTCTGTCATATTATAATAGAGACAGTAGATCTAGCTGGTCTGTCATATTATAATAGAGACAGTAGATCTAGCTGGTCTGTCATAATATAATAGAGACAGTAGATCTAGCTGGTCTGTCATATTATAATAGAGACAGTAGATCTAGCTGGTCTGTCATCTTATAATAGAGACCGTAGATCTAGCTGGTCTGTCATAATATAATAGAGACAGTAGATCTAGCTGGTCTGTCATATTATAATAGAGACAGTAGATCTAGCTGGTCTGTCATAACATAATAGAGACAGTAGATCTAGCTGGTCTGTCATATTATAATAGAGACAATAGATCTAGCTGGTCTGTCATATTATAATAGAGACAGTAGATCTAGCTGGTCTGTCATAACATAATAGAGACAGTAGATCTAGCTGGTCTGTCATATTATAATAGAGACAGTAGATCTAGCTGGTCTGTCATAACATAATAGAGACAGTAGATCTAGCTGGTCTGTCTTAATATAATAGAGACAGTAGATCTAGCTGGTCTGTCATATTATAATAGAGACAGTAGATCTAGCTGGTCTGTCATAATATAATAGAGACAGTAGATCTAGCTGGTCTGTCATATTATAATAGAGACAGTAGATCTAGCTGGTCTGTCATAATATAATAGAGACAGTAGATCTAGCTGGTCTGTCATATTATAATAGAGACAGTAGATCTAGCTGGTCTGTCATATTATAATAGAGACAGTAGATCTAGCTGGTATGTCATAGTATAATAGAGACAGTAGATCTAGCTGGTCTGTCATATTATAATAGAGACAGTAGATCGAGCTGGTCTGTCATATTATAATAGAGACAGTAGATCTAGCTGGTATGTCATATTATAATAGAGACAGTAGATCTAGCTGGTCTGTCATATATAATAGAGACAGTAGATCTAGCTGGTCTGTCATATTATAATAGAGACAGTAGATCTAGCTGGCCTGTCATATTATAATAGAGACAGTAGATCTAGCTGGTATGTCATAGTACAAAAATAGAGACAGTAGATCTAGCTGGTCTGTCATATTATAATAGAGACAGTAGATCTAGCTGGTCTGTCATAATATAATATATACAGTAGATCTTCCTGGTCTGTCATATTATAATAGAGACAGTAGATCTAGCTGGTCTGTCATATTATAATAGAGACAGTAGATCTAGCTGGTCTGTCATAATAGAATAGAGACAGTAGATCTAGCTGGTCTGTCATATTACAATAGAATCAGTAGATCTAGCTAGTCTATCATGTTATAATAGAGACATAGAGACAGTAGATCTAGCTGGTCTGTCATATTATAATAGAGACAGTAGATCTAGCTGGTCTGTCATAATAGAATAGAGACAGTCGATCTAGCTGGTCTGTCATATTATAATAGAGACAGTAGATCTAGCTGGTCTGTCATATTATAATAGAGACAGTAGATCTAGCTGGTCTGTCATAATATAATAGAGACAGTAGATCTAGCTGGTCTGTCGTATTATAATAGAGACAGTAGATCTAGCTGGTCTGTCATAATATAATAGAGACAGTAGATCTAGCTGGTCTGTCATATTATAATAGAGACAGTAGATCTAGCTGGTCTGTCATATTATAATAGAGACAGTAGATCTAGCTGGTCTGTCATAACATAATAGAGACAGTAGATCTAGCTGGTCTGTCATATTATAATAGAGACAGTAGATCTAGCTGGTCTGTCATAACATAATAGAGACAGTTGATCTAGCTGCTCTGTCATATACATAATAGAGACAGTAGATCTAGCTGGTCTGTCATATTATAATAGAGACAGTAGATCTAGCTGGTCTGTCATAGCATAATAGAGACAGTAGATCTAGCTGGTCTGTCATAATATAATAGAGACAGTAGATCTAGCTGGTCTGTCATAACATAATAGAGACAGTAGATCTAGCTGGTCTGTCATAATATAATAGAGACAGTAGATCTAGCTGGTGTGTCATAGTATAATAGAGACAGTAGAACTAGCTGGTCTGTCATAATATAATAGAGACAGTAGATCTAGCTGGTCTGTCATATTATAATAGAGACAGTAGATCTAGCTGGTCTGTCATATTATAATAGAGACAGTAGATCTAGCTGGTATGTCATCTTATAATAGAGACAGTAGATCTAGCTGGTCTGTCATAATATAATAGAGACACTAGATCTTGCTGGTCTGTCATATTATAATAGAGACAGTAGATCTAGCTGGTCTGTCATATTATAATAGAGACAGTAGATCTAGCTGGTATGTCATAGTACAAAAGCGACAGTAGATCTAGCTGGTCTGTCATAATACAATAGAGACAGTAGATCTAGCTGGTCTGTCATAATATAATAGAGACAGTAGATCTACCTGGTCTGTCATAGTATAATAGAGACAGTATTCCTAGCTGGTCTGTCATAATATAACAGAGACAGTAGATCTAGCTGGTCTGTCATAATATAACAGAGACAGTAGATCTAGCTGGTCTGTCATATTATAATAGAGACAGTAGATCGAGCTGGTATGTCATAATATAATAGAGACATTAGATCTAGCTGGTGTGTCATATTATAATAGAGACAGTAGATCTAGATGGTCTGTCATATTATAATAGAGACAGTAGATCTAGCTGGTCTGTCATAATATAATAGAGACAGTAGATCTAGCTGGTCTGTCATAATATAATAGAGACAGTAGATCTAGCTGGTCTGTCATATTATAATAGAGACAGTAGATCTAGCTGGTCTGTCATATTATAATAGAGACAGTAGATATAGCTGGTCTGTCATAATATAATAGAGACAGTAGATCTAGCTGGTCTGTCATATTATAATAGAGACAGTAGATCTAGCTGGTCTGTCATATTATAATAGAGACAGTAGATCTAGCTGGTCTGTCATATTATAATAGAGACAGTAGATCTAGCTGGTCTGTCATAATATAATAGAGACAGTAGATCTAGCTGGTCTGTCATAATATAATAGAGACAGTAGATCTAGCTGGTCTGTCATATATAATAGAGACAGTAGATCTACCTGGTCTGTCATAGTATAATAGAGACAGTATTCTAGCTGGTCTGTCATAATATAATAGAGACAGTAGATCTAGCTGGTCTGTCATATTATAATAGAGACAGTAGATCTAGCTGGTATGTCATCTTATAATAGAGACAGTAGATCTAGCTGGTCTGTCATATTATAATAGAGACAGTAGATCTAGATGGTCTGTCATATTATAATAGAGACAGTAGATCTAGCTGGTCTGTCATATCAGTAGTCTAGCTGGTCTGTCATATTATAATAGAGACAGTAGATCTAGCTGGTCTGTCATAATATAATAGAGACAGTAGATCTAGCTGGTCTGTCATATTATAATAGAGACAGTAGATCTAGCTGGTCTGTCATATTATAATAGTGACAGTAGGTCTAGCTGGTCTGTCATATTATAATAGAGACCGTAGACCTAGCTGGTCTGTCATAATATAATAGAGACAGTAGATCCAGCTGGTCTGTCATAATATAATAGCGACAGTAGATCTAGCTGGTATGTCATATTATAATAGAGACAGTAGATCTAGCTGGTCTGTCATAATATAATAGCGACAGTAGATGTAGCTGGTCTGTCATATTATAATGAAGACAGTAGATCTAGCTGGTCTGTCATATTATAATAGAGACAGTAGATCTAGCTGGTCTCTCTTAATACAATAGAGACAGTAGAACTAGCTGGTCTGTCATAATATAATAGAGACAGTAGATCGAGCTGGTCTGTCATATTATAATAGTGACAGTAGATCTAGCTGGTCTGTCATATTATAATAGAGACAGTAGATCTAGCTGGTATGTCATCTTATAATAGAGAACGTAGATCTATCTGGTCTGTCATAATATAATAGAGACACTAGATCTTGCTGGTCTGTCATATTATAATAGAGACAGTAGATCTAGCTGGCCTGTCATATTATAATAGAGACAGTAGATCTAGCTGGTATGTCATAGTACAAAAGCGACAGTAGATCTAGCTGGTCTGTCATAATATAATAGAGACAGTAGATCTACCTGGTCTGTCATAGTATAATAGAGACAGTATTCCTAGCTGGTCTGTCATAATATAACAGAGACAGTAGATCTAGCTGGTCTGTCATATTATAATAGAGACAGTAGATCGAGCTGGTATGTCATAATATAATAGAGACATTAGATCTAGCTGGTGTGTCATATTATAATAGAGACAGTAGATCTAGATGGTCTGTCATATTACAATAGAGACAGTAGATCTAGCTGGTCTGTAATAACATAATAGTGACAGTAGATCTAGCTGGTCTGTCATAATACAATAGAGACAGTAGATCGAGCTGGTCTGTCATATTATAATAGTGACAGTAGGTCTAGCTGGTCTGTCATATTATAATAGAGACAGTAGATATAGCTGGTCTGTAATAATATAATAGTGACAGTACATCTCGCTGGTCTGTCATATTATAATAGAATGAGTAGATCTACCTGGTCTGTCATATTATAATAGATACAGTATATCTAGCTGGTCTGTCATATTATAATAGAGACAGTAGATCTAGCTGGTATGTCATAGTATAAAAGCGACAGTAGATCTAGCTGGTCTGTCATAATACAATAGAGACAGTAGATCTACCTGGTCTGTCATAGTATACTAGAGACAGTATTCCTAGCTGGTCTGTCATAGTATACTAGAGACAGTATTCCTAGCTGGTCTGTCATAATATAACAGAGACAGTAGATCTACCTGGTCTGTCATATTTTAATAGAGACAGTAGATCTAGCTGGTATGTCATCTTATAATAGAGACCGTAGATCTAGCTGGTCTGTCATAATATAATAGAGACAGTAGATCCAGATGGTCTGTCATATTATAATAGAGACAGTAGATCTAGCTGGTCTGTCATATCGCTCTAGCTGGTCTGTCAAATTATAATAAAGACAGTAGATCTAGCTGGTCTGTCATAATATAATAGCGACAGTAGATGTAGCTGGTATGTCATCTTATAATAGAGACAGTAGATCTAGCTGGTCTGTCATATTATAATAGTGACAGTAGGTCTAGCTGGTCTGTCATATTATAATAGAGACCGTAGACCTAGCTGGTCTGTCATATAATAGAGACAGTAGATCTAGCTGGTCTGTCATAACATAATAGAGACAGTAGATCTAGCTGGTCTGTCATAATATAATAGAGACAGTAGATCCAGCTGGTCTGTCATAATATAATAGCGACAGTAGATCTAGCTGGTATGTCATATTATAATAGAGACAGTAGATCTAGCTGGTCTGTCATAATATAATAGAGACAGTAGATCTAGCTGGTCTGTCATATTATAATAGAGACAGTAGATCTAGCTGGTCTGTCATATTATAATAGAGACAGTAGATCTAGCTGGTCTGTCATAACATAATAGAGACAGTAGATCTAGCTGGTCTGTCATAATATAATAGAGACAGTAGATCTAGCTGGTCTGTCATATTATAATAGAGACAGTAGATCTAGCTGGTATGTCATCTTATAATAGAGACAGTAGATCTAGCTGGTCTGTCATATTATAATAGAGACAGTAGATCTAGCTGGTCTGTCATATTATAATAGAGACAGTAGATCTAGCTGGTCTGTCATATTATAATAGAGACAGTAGATCTAGCTGGTATGTCATAGTACAAAAGTGACAGTAGATCTAGCTGGTCTGTCATAATACAATAGAGACAGTAGATCTAGCTGGTCTGTCATAATATAATAGAGACAGTAGATCTACCTGGTCTGTCATAGTATAATAGAGACAGTATTCCTAGCTGCTCTGTCATATTATAATAGAGACAGTTGATCAAGCTGGTCTGTCATAATATAATAGAGACAGTAGATCTAGCTGGTCTGTCATATTATAAGAGAGACAGTTGATCTAGCTGGTTGGTCATATTATAATCGAGACAGTAGATCTAGCTGGTCTGTCATAATATAATAGAAACAGTTGATCGAGCTGGTCTGTCATAATATAATAGAGACAGTAGATCTAGCTGGTATGTCATATTATAATAGAGACAGTAGATCTAGCTGGTCTGTCATAATATAATAGAGACAGTAGATCTAGCTGGTCTGTCATATTATAATAGAGACAGTAGATCTAGCTGGTCTGTCATATTATAATAGAGACAGTAGATCTAGCTGGTCTGTCATAATATAATAGAGACAGTAGATCTAGCTGGTCTGTCATAATATAATAGAGACAGTAGATCTAGCTGGTCTGTCATATTATAATAGTGACAGTAGATCTAGCTGGTCTGTCATAATATAATAGAGACAGTAGATCTAGCTGCTCTGTCATAATATAATAGAGACAGTAGATCTAGCTGGTCTGTCATATTATAATAGAGACAGTAGATCGAGCTGGTCTGTCATAATACAATAGAGACAGTAGATCTAGCTGGTCTGTCATATTATAATAGAGACAGTAGATCTAGCTGGTCTGTCATAATATAAATAGAGACAGTAGATCTAGCTGGTCTGTCATAATATAATAGAGACAGTAGATCTAGCTGGTCTGTCATATATAATAGAGACAGTAGATCTAGCTGGTCTGTCATAGTATAATAGAGACAGTATTCCTAGCTGGTCTGTCATAATATAACAGAGACAGTAGATCTAGCTGGTCTGTCATATTATAATAGAGACAGTAGATCTAGCTGGTATGTCATCTTATAATAGAGACAGTAGATCTAGCTGGTCTGTCATAATATAATAGAGACAGTAGATCTAGCTGGTCTGTCATATTATAATAGAGACAGTAGATCTAGCTGGTCTGTCATAATAGAGACAGCTGATCTGCTGGTCAAATTATAATAAGACAGTAGATCTAGCTGGTCTGTCATAATATAATAGAGACAGTAGATCTAGCTGGTCTGTCATATTATAATAGAGACAGTAGATCTAGCTGGTCTGTCATATTATAATAGAGACAGTAGATCTAGCTGGTCTGTCATATTATAATAGAGACAGTAGATCTAGCTGGTCTGTCATATTATAATAGAGACAGTAGATCCAGCTGGTCTGTCATATTATAATAGAGACAGTAGATCTAGCTGGTCTGTCATATTATAATAGAGACAGTAGATCTAGCTGGTCTGTCATAATATAATAGAGACAGTAGATCTAGCTGGTCTGTCATATTATAATAGAGACAGTAGATCTAGCTGGTCTGTCATATTATAATAGAGACAGTAGATCTAGCTGGTCTGTCATATATAATAGAGACAGTAGATCTAGCTGGTCTGTCATAATATAATAGAGACAGTAGATCTAGCTGGTCTGTCATATTATAATAGAGACAGTAGGTCTCGCTGGTCTGTCATATTATAATAGAGACAGTAGATCTAGCTGGTATGTCATCTTATAATAGAGACAGTAGATCTAGCTGGTCTGTCATAATATAATAGAGACAGTAGATCTAGCTGGTCTGTCATATTATAATAGAGACAGTAGATCTAGCTGGTCTGTCATATTATAATAGAGACAGTAGATCTAGCTGGTATGTCATAGTATAAATAGAGACAGTAGATCTAGCTGGTCTGTCATAATATAATAGAGACAGTAGATCTAGCTGGTCTGTCATAGTATAATAGAGACAGTAGATCTAGCTGGTCTGTCATAATATAATAGAGACAGTAGATCAAGCTGGTCTGTCATATTATAATAGAGACATAGAGACAGTAGATCTAGCTGGTATGTCATAATATAATAGAGACAGTAGATCTAGCTGGTCTGTCATATTATAATAGAGACAGTAGATCTAGATGGTCTGTCATATTATAATAGAGACAGTAGATCTAGCTGGTCTGTCATAACATAATAGAGACAGTAGATCTAGCTGGTCTGTCATAATATAATAGAGACAGTAGATCTAGCTGGTCTGTCATATTATAATAGAGACAGTAGATCTAGCTGGTCTGTCATATTATAATAGAGACAGTAGATCTAGCTGGTCTGTCATAATATAATAGAGACAGTAGATCTAGCTGGTCTGTCATATTATAATAGAATGACAGTAGATCTAGCTGGTCTGTCATATTATAATAGAGACAGTAGATCTAGCTGGTCTGTCATATTATAATAGAGACAGTAGATCTAGCTGGTATGTCATAGTATAATAGAGACAGTAGATCTAGCTGGTCTGTCATAATATAATAGAGACAGTAGATCTAGCTGGTCTGTCATATTATAATAGAGACAGTAGATCTAGCTGGTCTGTCATAGTATAATAGAGACAGTATTCTAGCTGGTCTGTCATAATATAATAGAGACAGTAGATCTAGCTGGTCTGTCATATTTTAATAGAGACAGTAGATCTAGCTGGTATGTCATCTTATAATAGAGACAGTAGATCTAGCTGGTCTGTCATAATATAATAGAGACAGTAGATCTAGATGGTCTGTCATATTATAATAGAGACAGTAGATCTAGCTGGTCTGTCATATCGCTCAGTAGATCTGGCTGGTCTGTCAAATTATAATAAAGACAGTAGATCTAGCTGGTCTGTCATAATATAATAGAGACAGTAGATCTAGCTGGTATGTCATCTTATAATAGAGACAGTAGATCTAGCTGGTCTGTCATATTATAATAGTGACAGTAGGTCTAGCTGGTCTGTCATATTATAATAGAGACCGTAGACCTAGCTGGTCTGTCATATAATAGAGACAGTAGATCTAGCTGGTCTGTCATAACATAATAGAGACAGTAGATCTAGCTGGTCTGTCATAATATAATAGAGCCAGTAGATCCAGCTGGTCTGTCATAATATAATAGCGACAGTAGATCTAGCTGGTATGTCATATTATAATAGAGACAGTAGATCTAGCTGGTCTGTCATAATATAATAGCGACAGTAGATGTAGCTGGTCTGTCATATTATAATGAAGACAGTAGATCTAGCTGGTCTGTCATATTATAATAGAGACAGTAGATCTAGCTGGTCTGTCATAACATAATAGAGACAGTAGATCTAGCTGGTCTGTCATAATATAATAGAGACAGTAGATCTAGCTGGTCTGTCATATTATAATAGAGACAGTAGATCTAGCTGGTCTGTCATATTATAATAGAGACAGTAGATCTAGCTGGTCTGTCATATTATAATAGAGACAGTAGATCTAGCTGGTCTGTCATATTATAATAGAGACAGTAGATCTAGCTGGTCTGTCATATTATAATAGAGACAGTAGATCTAGCTGGTATGTCATAGTACAAAAGTGACAGTAGATCTAGCTGGTCTGTCATAATATAATAGAGACAGTAGATCTAGCTGGTCTGTCATAATATAATAGAGACAGTAGATCTAGCTGGTCTGTCATATTATAATAGAGACAGTAGATCTAGCTGGTCTGTCATATTATAATAGAGACAGTAGATCTAGCTGGTCTGTCATAATATAATAATAGAGACAGTAGATCTAGCTGGTCTGTCATATTATAATAGAGACAGTTGATCTAGCTGGTTGTCATATTATAATAGAGACAGTAGATCTAGCTGGTCTGTCTTAATATAATAGAAACAGTTGATCTAGCTGGTCTGTCATAATATAATAGAGACAGTAGATCTAGCTGGTATGTCATATTATAATAGAGACAGTAGATCTAGCTGGTCTGTCATATTATAATAGAGACAGTAGATCTAGCTGGTCTGTCATAATATAATAGAGACAGTAGATCTAGCTGGTCTGTCATATTATAATAGAGACAGTAGATCTAGCTGGTCTGTCATATTATAATAGAGACAGTAGATCTAGCTGGTCTGTCATAATATAATAGAGACAGTAGATCTAGCTGGTCTGTCATATTATAATAGAGACAGTAGATCTAGCTGGTCTGTCATAATATAATAGAGACAGTAGATCTAGCTGGTCTGTCATCTTATAATAGAGACAGTAGATCTAGCTGGTCTGTCATATTATAATAGAGACAGTAGATCTAGCTGGTATGTCATCTTATAATAGAGACAGTAGATCTAGCTGGTCTGTCATATTATAATAGAGACAGTAGATCTAGCTGGTCTGTCATATTATAATAGAGACAGTAGATCTAGCTGGTCTGTCATAATATAATAGAGACAGTAGATCTAGCTGGTCTGTCATATTATAATAGAGACAGTAGATCTAGCTGGTCTGTCATATATAATAAGAGACAGTAGATCTAGCTGGTCTGTCATAATAATAATAGAGACAGTAGATCTAGCTGGTCTGTCATAATATAATAGAGACAGTAGATCTAGCTGGTCTGTCATAGTATAATAGAGACAGTAGATCTAGCTGGTCTGTCATAATATAATAGAGACAGTAGATCTAGCTGGTCTGTCATATTATAATAGAGACAGTAGATCTAGCTGGTCTGTCATAATATAATAGAGACAGTAGATCTAGCTGGTCTGTCATATTATAATAGAGACAGTAGATCTAGCTGGTCTGTCATATTATAATAGAGACAGTAGATCTAGCTGGTCTGTCATAATATAATAGAGACAGTAGATCTAGCTGGTCTGTCATATTATAATAGAGACAGTAGATCTAGCTGGTCTGTCATATTATAATAGAGACAGTAGATCTAGCTGGTCTGTCATAACATAATAGAGACAGTAGATCTAGCTGGTCTGTCATATTATAATAGAGACAGTAGATCTAGCTGGTCTCTCTTAATACAATAGAGACAGTAGATCTAGCTGGTATGTCATCTTATAATAGAGACCGTAGATCTAGCTGGTCTGTCATAATATAATAGAGACAGTAGATCTAGCTGGTCTGTCATATTATAATAGAGACAATAGATCTAGCTGGTCTGTCATAACATAATAGAGACAGTAGATCTAGCTGGTCTGTCATATTATAATAGAGACAGTAGATCTAGCTGGTCTGTCATAATACAATAGAGACAGTAGATCTACCTGGTCTGTCATAGTATAATAGAGACAGTATTCCTAGCTGGTCTGTCATATTATAATAGAGACAGTAGATCTAGCTGGTATGTCATATTATAATAGAGACAGTAGATCTAGCTGGTCTGTCATATTATAATAGAGACAGTAGATCTAGCTGGTCTGTCATATTATAATAGAGACAGTAGATCTAGCTGGTCTGTCTTAATATAATATAAACAGTTGATCGAGCTGGTCTGTCATATTATAATAGAGACAGTAGATCTAGCTGGTCTGTCATAACATAATAGAGACAGTAGATATAGCTGGTATGTCATAACATAATAGAGACAGCCGTTGTAGCTGGTCTGTCATATTATAATATAGACAGTAGATCTAGCTGGTCTGTCATAATATAATAGAGACAGTAGATGTAGCTGGTCTGTCATATTATAATAGAGACAGTAGATCTAGCTGGTCTGTCATATTATAATAGAGACAGTAGATCCAGATGGTCTGTCATATTATAATAGAGACAGTAGATCTAGCTGGTCTGTCATATCGTTCTAGCTGGTCTGTCAAATTATAATAGAGACAGTAGATCTAGCTGGTCTGTCATAATATAATAGAGACAGTAGATCTAGCTGGTATGTCATCTTATAATAGAGACAGTAGATCTAGCTGGTCTGTCATATTATAATAGAGACAGTAGATCTAGCTGGTCTGTCATAATATAATAGAGACAGTAGATCTAGCTGGTCTGTCATCTTATAATAGAGACAGTAGATCTAGCTGGTCTGTCATAACATAATAGAGACAGTAGATCTAGCTGGTCTGTCATAATATAATAGAGCCAGTAGATCCAGCTGGTCTGTCATATTATAATAGAGACAGTAGATCGAGCTGGTCTGTCTTAATACAATAGAGACAGTAGATCTAGCTGGTCTGTCATAGTATAATAGAGACAGTAGAACTAGCTGGTCTGTCATAATATAATAGAGACAGTAGATCGCGCTGGTCTATCATATTATAATAGAGACAGTAGATCTAGCTGGTCTGTCATCTTATAATAGAGACAGTAGATCTAGCTGGTCTGTCATATTATAATAGAGACAGTAGACCTAGCTGGTCTGTCATAATATAATAGAGACAGTAGATCTAGCTGGTCTGTCATATTATAATAGAGACAGTAGATCTAGATGGTCTGTCATATTACAATAGAGACAGTAGATCTAACTGGTCTGTAATAACATAATAGAGACAGTAGATCTAGCTGGTCTGTCATAATACAATAGAGACAGTAGATCGAGCTGGTCTGTCATATTATAATAGTGACAGTAGGTCTAGCTGGTCTGTCATATTATAATAGAGACAGTAGATCTAGCTGGTCTGTAATAACATAATAGAGACAGTAGATCTAGCTGGTCTGTCATAATATAATAGCGACAGTACATCTAGCTGGTCTGTCATAATATAATAGAGACAGTAGATCTAGCTGGTCCGTCATATTATAATAGAATGAGTAGATCTAGCTGGTCTGTCATATTATAATAGAGACAGTATATCTAGCTGGTCTGTCATATTATAATAGAGACAGTAGATCTAGCTGGTCTGTCATATTATAATAGAGACAGTAGATCTAGCTGGTCTGTCATAATATAATAGAGACAGTAGATCTAGCTGGTCTGTCATAATATAATAGAGACAGTAGATCTAGCTGGTCTGTCATATTATAATAGAGACAGTAGATCTAGCTGGTCTGTCATATTATAATAGAGACAGTAGATCTAGCTGGTCTGTCATATTATAATAGACAGTAGTAGATCTAGCTGGTCTGTCATATTATAATAGAGACAGTAGATCTAGCTGGTCTGTCATTATATAATAGAGACAGTAGATCTAGCTGGTCTGTCATATTATAATAGAGACAGTAGATCTAGCTGGTCTGTCATATTATAATAGAGACAGTAGATCTAGCTGGTATGTTATATTATAATAGAGACAGTAGATCTAGCTGGTCTGTCTTAATACAATAGAGACAGTAGATCTAGCTGGTCTGTCATAGTATAATAGAGACAGTATATCTAGCTGGTATGTCATCTTATAATAGAGACAGTAGATCTAGCTGGTCTGTCATATTATAATAGAGACAGTAGATCTAGCTGGTCTGTCATATTATAATAGAGACAGTAGATCTAGCTGGTCTGTCATAATATAATAGAGACAGTAGATCTAGCTGGTAGGTTATAATAGAGACAGTAGTCATAATTATAACTATGATCGAGCCAGTAGATCTAGCTGACACCCAGTGGAACAGCTAGCTGGTCTGTCATCTATAATAGAGACAGTCTAGCTGGTCTGATCTAGCTGATCTAGCTGGTCTTCATATTATAATAGAGACAGTAGATCTAGCTGGTGGTCTGTCATCTTATAATAGAGACAGTAGAGCTGGTCTGGTCTGTCATATTATAATAGAGAGACAGTAGATCTAGTAGAGACAGTCTAGCTGGTTGTTGGTCTGTCATATTATAATAGAGACAGTAGATCTAGGTGGTCCCCTCATAGCTATATAATAGGCAGAGACCAGCTGGTCTAGCTGGTGGTCATATTATAACAGAGATCAGTGGAGATCTAGCTGGTCGTGTCATAAGGTTATAATAGAGACAGTAGATCTAGCTGGTCTGTCTGGATGAGTTGTAGGGGTTTAATACAATAGAGACAGTAGATCTAGCTGGTCTGTCATCTTATAATAGAGACAGTAGATCTAGCTGGTCTGTCATTATATAATAGAGACAGTTGATCTAGCTGGTTGTCATATTATAATAGAGACAGTAGATCTAGCTGGTCTGTCTAGCTGGTCTGTCATAATATAATACAGTTGATCGAGCTGGTCTGTCATATTATAATAGAGACAGTAGATCTAGCTGGTCTGTCATAACATAATAGAGACAGTAGATCTAGCTGGTCTGTCATATTATAATAGAGACAGTAGATCTAGCTGGTCTGTCATATTATAATAGAGACAGTAGATCTAGCTGGTATGTCATCTTATAATAGAGACAGTTGTTCTAGCTGGTCTGTCATCTTATAATAGAGACAGTAGATCTCGCTGGTCTGTCATATTATAATAGAGACCGTAGACCTAGCTGGTCTGTCATAATATAATGGAGACAGTAGATCTAGCTGGTCTGTCATATTATAATAGAGACAGTAGATCTAGCTGGTATGTCATCTTATAATAGAGACAGTAGATCTAGCTGGTCTGTCTTAATATAATATAAACAGTTGTTCTAGCTGGTCTGTCATATTATAATAAAGACAGTAGATCTAGCTGGTCTGTCATATTATAATAGAGACAGTAGATCTAGCTGGTATGTCATATTATAATAGAGACAGTAGATCTAGCTGGTCTGTCATATTATAATAGAGACAGTAGATCTAGCTGGTCTGTCATATTATAATAGCGACAGTAGATCTAGCTGGTCTGTCATATTATAATAGAGACAGTAGATCTAGCTGGTCTGTCATATTATAATAGAGACAGTAGATCTAGCTGGTCTGTCATATTATAATAGAGACAGTAGATCTAGCTGGTCCGTCATATTATAATAGAGACAGTAGATCTAGCTGGTCTGTCATATTATAATAGAGACAGTAGATCTAGCTGGTATGTCATCTTATAATAGAGACAGTAGATCTAGCTGGTCTGTCATATTATAATAGAGACAGTAGATCTAGCTGGTATGTCATATTATAATAGAGACAGTTGATCTAGCTGGTTGGTCATATTATAATCGAGCCAGTAGATCTAGCTGGTCTGTCTTAATATAATATAAACAGTTGATCGAGCTGGTCTGTCATATTATAATAGAGACAGTAGATCTAGCTGGTCTGTCATATTATAATAGAGACAGTAGATCTAGCTGGTCTGTCATATTATAATAGAGACAGTAGATCTAGCTGGTCTGTCATATTATAATAGAGACAGTAGATCTAGCTGGTCTGTCATATTATAATAGAGACAGTAGATCTAGCTGGTATGTCATATTATAATAGAGACAGTAGATCTAGCTGGTCTGTCATAATATAATAGAGACAGTAGATCTAGCTGGTATGTCATATTATAATAGAGACAGTAGATCTAGCTGGTCTGTCATAATATAATATAAACAGTAGATCTAGCTGGTCTGTCATGTTATAATAGAGACAGTAGATCTAGCTGGTCTGTCATATTATAATAGAGACAGTAGATCTAGCTGGTCTGTCATCTTATAATAGAGACAGTAGATCTAGCTGGTCTGTCATATTATAATAGAGACAGTAGATCTAGCTGGTCTGTCATATTATAATAGAGACAGTAGATCTAGCTGGTATGTCATATTATAATAGAGACAGTAGATCTAGCTGGTCTGTCATATTATAATAGAGACAGTAGATCTAGCTGGTCTGTCATATTATAATAGAGACAGTAGATCTAGCTGGTATGTCATATTATAATAGAGACAGTAGATCTAGCTGGTCTGTCATATTATAATAGAGACAGTAGATCTAGCTGGTCTGTCATATTATAATAGAGACAGTAGATCTAGCTGGTCTGTCATATTATAATAGAGACAGTAGATCTAGCTGGTCTGTCATATTATAATAGAGACAGTAGATCTAGCTGGTTGTCATATTATAATAGAGACAGTAGATCTAGCTGGTCTGTCTTAATTATAATATAAACAGTAGATCTAGCTGGTCTGTCATATTATAATAGAGACAGTAGATCTAGCTGGTATGTCATCTTATAATAGAGACAGTAGATCTAGCTGGTCTGTCATATTATAATAGAGACAGTAGATCTAGCTGGTCTGTCATATTATAATAGAGACAGTAGATCTAGCTGGGTCTGTCATATTATAATAGAGACAGTAGATCTAGCTGGTCTGTCATATTATAATAGAGACAGTAGATCTAGCTGGTCTGTCATATATAATAGAGACAGTAGATCTAGCTGGTCTGTCATATTATAATAGAGACAGTAGATCTAGCTGGTGTCATATTATAATAGAGACAGTAGATGTCTGGTCTGTCATAACATAATAGAGACAGTAGATCTAGCTGGTCTGTCATAATATAATAGAGACAGTAGATCTAGCTGGTCTGTCATATTATAATAGAGACAGTAGAGCTAGCTGGTCTGTCATATTATAATAGAGACAGTAGATCTAGCTGGTCTGTCATATTATAATAGAGACAGTAGATCTAGCTGGTCTGTCATAATAGAATAGAGACAGTAGATCTTGCTGGTATGTCATATTATAATAGAGACAGTAGATCTAGCTGGTGTGTTATAAAATAATAGAGACAGTAGATCGAGCTGGTCTTTCATAATATGAGACAGTAGATCTAGCTGGTCTGTCATTTTATAATAGAGACAGTAGATCTAGCTGGTCTGTCATATTATAATAGAGACAGTAGATCTAGCTGGTCTGTCATATTATAATAGAGACAGTAGATCTAGCTGGTCTGTCATATTATAATAGAGACAGTAGATCTAGCTGGTCTGTCATATTATAATAGAGACAGTAGATCTAGCTGGTCTGTCATATTATAATAGAGACAGTAGATCTAGCTGGTCTGTCATATTATAATAGAGACAGTAGATCTAGCTGGTCTGTCATAATATAATAGAGACAGTAGATCTAGCTGGTCTGTCATATTATAATAGAGACAGTAGATCTAGCTGGTCTGTCATATTATAATAGAGACAGTAGATCTAGCTGGTCTGTCATATTATAATAGAGACAGTAGATCTAGCTGGTCTGTCATATTATAATAGAGACAGTAGATCTAGCTGGTCTGTCATATTATAATAGAGACAGTAGATCTAGCTGGTCTGTCATATTATAATAGAGACAGTAGATCTAGCTGGTCTGTCATATTATAATAGAGACAGTAGATCTAGCTGGTATGTCATCTTATAATAGAGACAGTAGATCTAGCTGGTCTGTCATATTATAATAGAGACAGTAGATCTAGCTGGTCTGTCATATTATAATAGAGACAGTAGATCTAGCTGGTCTGTCATATTATAATAGAGACAGTAGATCTAGCTGGTCTGTCATATTATAATAGAGACAGTAGATCTAGCTGGTCTGTCATATTATAATAGAGACAGTAGATCTAGCTGGTCTGTCATATTATAATAGAGACAGTAGATCTAGCTGGTATGTCATATTATAATAGAGACAGTAGATCTAGCTGGTCTGTCATAATATAATAGAGACAGTAGATCTAGCTGGTCTGTCATATTATAATAGAGACAGTAGATCTAGCTGGTCTGTCATATATAATAGAGACAGTAGATCTAGCTGGTCTGTCATATTATAATAGAGACAGTAGATCTAGCTGGTCTGTCATATTATAATAGAGACAGTAGATCTAGCTGGTCTGTCATATTATAATAGAGACAGTAGATCTAGCTGGTCTGTCATATTATAATAGAGACAGTAGATCTAGCTGGTCTGTCATATTATAATAGAGACAGTAGATCTAGCTGGTCTGTCATATTATAATAGAGACAGTAGATCTAGCTGGTCTGTCATATTATAATAGAGACAGTAGATCTAGCTGGTCTGTCATATTATAATAGAGACAGTAGATCTAGCTGGTCTGTCATAATATAATAGAGACAGTAGATCTAGCTGGTCTGTCATATTATAATAGAGACAGTAGATCTAGCTGGTCTGTCATATTATAATAGAGACAGTAGATCTAGCTGGTCTGTCATATTATAATAGAGACAGTAGATCTAGCTGGTCTGTCATATTATAATAGAGACAGTAGATCTAGCTGGTATGTCATATTATAATAGAGACAGTAGATCTAGCTGGTCTGTCATATTATAATAGAGACAGTAGATCTAGCTGGTCTGTCATATTATAATAGAGACAGTAGATCTAGCTGGTCTGTCATATTATAATAGAGACAGTAGATCTAGCTGGTCTGTCATATTATAATAGAGACAGTAGATCTAGCTGGTCTGTCATATTATAATAGAGACAGTAGATCTAGCTGGTCTGTCATATTATAATAGAGACAGTAGATCTAGCTGGTCTGTCATATTATAATAGAGACAGTAGATCTAGCTGGTCTGTCATATTATAATAGAGACAGTAGATCTAGCTGGTCTGTCATATTATAATAGAGACAGTAGATCTAGCTGGTCTGTCATATTATAATAGAGCCAGTAGATCTAGCTGGTCTGTCTTAATATAATATAAACAGTTGATCGAGCTGGTCTGTCATATTATAATAGAGACAGTAGATCTAGCTGGTCTGTCATAACATAATAGAGACAGTAGATCTAGCTGGTCTGTCATGTCATGGTCTGTCATAATAGAGACAGTAGATCTAGCTGGTCTGTCATATTATAATAGAGACAGTAGATCTAGCTGGTCTGTCATATTATAATAGAGACAGTAGATCTAGCTGGTCTGTCATATTATAATAGAGACAGTAGATCTAGCTGGTCTGTCATATTATAATAGAGACAGTAGATCTAGCTGGTATGTCATATTATAATAGAGACAGTAGATCTAGCTGGTCTGTCATATATATAAAGACAGTGTCTAGCTGGTCTGTCATATATAATAGAGACAGTAGATCTAGCTGGTCTGTCATATTATAATAGAGACAGTAGATCTAGCTGGTATGTCATATTATAATAGAGACAGTAGATCTAGCTGGTCTGTCATAATATAATAGAGACAGTAGATCTAGCTGGTCTGTCATAGTATAATAGAGACAGTAGATCTAGCTGGTATGTCATATTATAATAGAGACAGTAGATCTAGCTGGTCTGTCATAATAATATAGAGACAGTAGATCTAGCTGGTCTGTCATAGTATAATAGAGACAGTAGAACTAGCTGGTCTGTCATAATATAATAGAGACAGTAGATCTAGCTGGTCTGTCATATTATAATAGAGACAGTAGATCTAGCTGGTCTGTCATAATATAATAGAGACAGTAGATCTAGCTGGTATGTCATAGTATAATAGAGACAGTAGAACTAGCTGGTCTGTCATAATATAATAGAGCCAGTAGATCCAGCTGGTCTGTCATATTATAATAGAGACAGTAGATCTAGCTGGTATGTCATCTTATAATAGAGACAGTAGATCTAGCTGGTCTGTCATATTATAATAGAGACAGTAGATCTAGCTGGTCTGTCATATTATAATAGAGACAGTAGATCTAGCTGGTCTGTCATATTATAATAGAGACAGTAGATCTAGCTGGTCTGTCATATTATAATAGACAGTAGATCTAGCTGGTCTGTCATATTATAATAGAGACAGTAGATCTAGCTGGTATGTCATCTTATAATAGAGACAGTAGATCTAGCTGGTCTGTCATCTTATAATAGAGACAGTAGATCTAGCTGGTCTGTCATATTATAATAGAGACAGTAGATCTAGCTGGTATGTCATATTATAATAGAGACAGTTGATCTAGCTGGTCTGTCTTAATATAATATAAACAGTTGATCGAGCTGGTCTGTCATCTTATAATAGAGACAGTAGATCTAGCTGGTCTGTCATATTATAATAGAGACAGTAGATCTAGCTGGTATGTCATCTTATAATAGAGACAGTGGTCTGGTCTGTCATATTATAATAGAGACAGTAGATCTAGCTGGTATGTCATATTATAATAGAGACAGTAGATCTAGCTGGTCTGTCATATTATAATAGAGACAGTAGATCTAGCTGGTCTGTCATATATCTTATAATAGAGACAGTCAGATCTAGCTGGTCTGTCATAATATAATAGAGACAGTAGATCTAGCTGGTCTGTCATATTATAATAGAGACAGTAGATCTAGCTGGTCTGTCATAACATAATAGAGACAGTAGATCTAGCTGGTCTGTCATAATATAATAGAGACAGTAGATCTAGCTGGTCTGTCATATTATAATAGAGACAGTAGATCTAGCTGGTCTGTCATATTATAATAGAGACAGTAGATCTAGCTGGTCTGTCATATTATAATAGAGACAGTAGATCTAGCTGGTCTGTCATAATATAATAGAGACAGTAGATCTAGCTGGTATGTCATATTATAATAGAGACAGTAGATCTAGCTGGCTGGTCTGTCATAACATAATAGAGACAGTAGATCTAGCTGGTCTGTCATAATATAATAGAGACAGTAGATCTAGCTGGTCTGTCATATTATAATAGAGACAGTAGATCTAGCTGGTCTGTCATATTATAATAGAGACAGTAGATCTAGCTGGTCTGTCATATTATAATAGAGACAGTAGATCTAGCTGGTCTGTCATATTATAATAGAGACAGTAGATCTAGCTGGTCTGTCATATTATAATAGAGACAGTAGATCTAGCTGGTCTGTCATATTATAATAGAGACAGTAGATCTAGCTGGTCTGTCATATTATAATAGAGACAGTAGATCTAGCTGGTCTGTCATATTATAATAGAGACAGTAGATCTAGCTGGTCTGTCATATTATAATAGAGACAGTAGATCTAGCTGGTCTGTCATATTATAATAGAGACAGTAGATCTAGCTGGTCTGTCATATTATAATAGAGACAGTAGATCTAGCTGGTCTGTCATATTATAATAGAGACAGTAGATCTAGCTGGTCTGTCATATTATAATAGAGACAGTAGATCTAGCTGGTCTGTCATAATATAATAGAGACAGTAGATCTAGCTGGTCTGTCATATTATAATAGAGACAGTAGATCTAGCTGGTATGTCATATTATAATAGAGACAGTAGATCTAGCTGGTCTGTCATATTATAATAGAGACAGTAGATCTAGCTGGTCTGTCATATTATAATAGAGACAGTAGATCTAGCTGGTCTGTCATATTATAATAGAGACAGTAGATCTAGCTGGTCTGTCATATTATAATAGAGACAGTAGATCTAGCTGGTCTGTCATAATTATAATAGAGACAGTAGATCTAGCTGGTCTGTCATATTATAATAGAGACAGTAGATCTAGCTGGTCTGTCATATTATAATAGAGACAGTAGATCTAGCTGGTCTGTCATATAATACATAGAGACAGTAGATCTAGCTGGTCTGTCATATTATAATAGAGACAGTAGATCTAGCTGGTCTGTCATAATATAATAGAGACAGTAGATCTAGCTGGTCTGTCATATTATAATAGAGACAGTAGATCTAGCTGGTCTGTCATATTATAATAGAGACAGTAGATCTAGCTGGTCTGTCATATTATAATAGAGACAGTAGATCTAGCTGGTCTGTCATATTATAATAGAGACAGTAGATCTAGCTGGTCTGTCATATTATAATAGAGACAGTAGATCTAGCTGGTCTGTCATATATAATAGAGACAGTAGATCTAGCTGGTCTGTCATATTATAATAGAGACAGTAGATCTAGCTGGTCTGTAATAGAGACAGTAGATCTAGCTGGTCTGTCATATTATAATAGAGACAGTAGATCTAGCTGGTCTGTCATATTATAATAGAGACAGTAGATCTAGCTGGTCTGTCATATTATAATAGAGACAGTAGATCTAGCTGGTCTGTCATATTATAATAGAGACAGTAGATCTAGCTGGTATGTCATCTTATAATAGAGACAGTAGATCTAGCTGGTCTGTCATATTATAATAGAGACAGTAGATCTAGCTGGTCTGTCATATTATAATAGAGACAGTTGATCTAGCTGGTTGGTCATATTATAATCGAGCCAGTAGATCTAGCTGGTCTGTCTTAATATAATATAAACAGTTGATCGAGCTGGTCTGTCATATTATAATAGAGACAGTAGATCTAGCTGGTATGTCATATTATAATAGAGACAGTCGTTCTAGCTGGTCTGTCATATTATAATAGAGACAGTCGATCTAGCTGGTCTGTCAAATTATAATAAAGACAGTAGATCTAGCTGGTCTGTCATATTATAATAGAGACAGTAGATCTAGCTGGTCTGTCATATTATAATAGAGACAGTAGATCTAGCTGGTATGTCATATTATAATAGTCAGTAGATCTATAATATAATAGAGACAGTAGATCTAGCTGGTATGTCATATTATAATAGAGACAGTAGATCTAGCTGAGCTGGTCTGTCATAACATAATAGAGACAGTAGATCTAGCTGGTCTGTCATAATATAATAGAGACAGTAGATCTAGCTGGTCTGTCATATTATAATAGAGACAGTAGATCTAGCTGGTCTGTCATAATTATAATAGAGACAGTAGATCTAGCTGGTCTGTCATATTATAATAGAGACAGTAGATCTAGCTGGTCTGTCAATATAATAGAGACAGTAGATCTAGCTGGTATGTCATCTTATAATAGAGACAGTAGATCTATAATAGAGACTGGTCTGTCATATTATAATAGAGACAGTAGATCTAGCTGGTCTGTCATATTATATAATAGAGACAGTAGATCTAGCTGGTCTGTCATCTTATAATAGAGACAGTAGATCTAGCTGGTCTGTCATATTATAATAGAGACAGTAGATCTATATTATAATAGAGACAGTGATCTAGCTGGTCTGTCATATTATAATAGAGACAGTAGATCTAGCTGGTCTGTCATATTATAATAGAGACAGTAGATCTAGCTGGTCTGTCATATTATAATAGAGACAGTAGATCTAGCTGGTCTGTCATATTATAATAGAGACAGTAGATCTAGCTGGTCTGTCATATTATAATAGAGACAGTAGATCTAGCTGGTCTGTCATATTATAATAGAGACAGTAGATCTAGCTGGTCTGTCATATTATAATAGAGACAGGAGATCTAGCTGGTCTGTCATATTATAATAGAGACAGTAGATCTAGCTGGTCTGTCATATTATAATAGAGACAGTAGATCTAGCTGGTCTGTCATATTATAATAGAGACAGTAGATCTAGCTGGTCTGTCATATTATAATAGAGACAGTAGATCTAGCTGGTCTGTCATAATATAATAGAGACAGTAGATCTAGCTGGTCTGTCATATTATAATAGAGACAGTAGATCTAGCTGGTCTGTCATATTATAATAGAGACAGTAGATCTAGCTGGTCTGTCATATTATAATAGAGACAGTAGATCTAGCTGGTCTGTCATATTATAATAGAGACAGTAGATCTAGCTGGTCTGTCATATTATAATAGAGACAGTAGATCTAGCTGGTCTGTCATATTATAATAGAGACAGTAGATCTAGCTGGTCTGTCATATTATAATAGAGACAGTAGATCTAGCTGGTCTGTCATATTATAATAGAGACAGTAGATCTAGCTGGTCTGTCATATTATAATAGAGACAGTAGATCTAGCTGGTCTGTCATAACATAATAGAGACAGTAGATCTAGCTGGTCTGTCATAATATAATAGAGACAGTAGATCTAGCTGGTCTGTCATATTATAATAGAGACAGTAGATCTAGCTGGTCTGTCATATTATAATAGAGACAGTAGATCTAGCTGGTCTGTCATATTATAATAGAGACAGTAGATCTAGCTGGTCTGTCATAATATAATAGAGACAGTAGATCTAGCTGGTATGTCATCTTATAATAGAGACAGTAGATCTAGCTGGTGGTCTGTCATATTATAATAGAGACAGTAGATCTAGCTGGTCTGTCATATTATAATAGAGACAGTAGATCTAGCTGGTCTGTCATCTTATAATAGAGACAGTAGATCTAGCTGGTCTGTCATATTATAATAGAGACAGTAGATCTAGCTGGTCTGTCATAATATAATAGAGACAGTAGATCTAGCTGGTCTGTCATATTATAATAATAGAGACAGTAGATCTAGCTGGTATGTCATCTTATAATAGAGACAGTAGATCTAGCTGGTCTGTCATATTATAATAGAGACAGTAGATCTAGCTGGTCTGTCATATTATAATAGAGACAGTAGATCTAGCTGGTCTGTCATATTATAATAGAGACAGTAGATCTAGCTGGTCTGTCATATTATAATAGACAGTTGATCTAGCTGGTCTGTCATATTATAATAGAGACAGTAGATCTAGCTGGTCTGTCATATTATAATAGAGACAGTAGATCTAGCTGGTATGTCATCTTATAATAGAGACAGTAGATCTAGCTGGTCTGTCATATTATAATAGAGACAGTAGATCTAGCTGGTATGTCATATTATAATAGAGACAGTTGATCTAGCTGGTTGGTCATATTATAATAGAGCCAGTAGATCTAGCTGGTCTGTCTTAATATAATATAAACAGTTGATCTAGCTGGTCTGTCATATTATAATAGAGACAGTAGATCTAGCTGGTCTGTCATAACATAATAGAGACAGTAGATCTAGCTGGATGTCATCTTATAATAGAGACAGTCATGGTCTTATAATAGAGACAGTAGATCTAGCTGGTCTGTCATATTATAATAGAGACAGTAGATCTAGCTGGTCTGTCATATTATAATAGAGACAGTAGATCTAGCTGGTCTGTCATATTATAATAGAGACAGTAGATCTAGCTGGTCTGTCATAATATAATATAGACAGTAGATCTAGCTGGTCTGTCATATTATAATAGAGACAGTAGATCTAGCTGGTCTGTCATATTATAATAGAGACAGTAGATCTAGCTGGTCTGTCATAATAATATAATAGAGACTGTAGATCTAGCTGGTCTGTCATATTATAATAGAGACAGTAGATCTAGCTGGTCTGTCATATTATAATAGAGACAGTAGATCTAGCTGGTCTGTCATATTATAATAGAGACAGTAGATCTAGCTGGTCTGTCATATTATAATAGAGACAGTAGATCTAGCTGGTCTGTCATATTATAATAGAGACAGTAGATCTAGCTGGTCTGTCATATTATAATAGAGACAGTAGATCTAGCTGGTCTGTCATATTATAATAGAGACAGTAGATCTAGCTGGTCTGTCATATTATAATAGAGACAGTAGATCTAGCTGGTCTGTCATATTATAATAGAGACAGTAGATCTAGCTGGTCTGTCATATTATAATAGACAGTAGATCTAGCTGGTCTGTCATATTATAATAGAGACAGTAGATCTAGCTGGTCTGTCATATTATAATAGAGACAGTAGATCTAGCTGGTCTGTCATATTATAATAGAGACAGTAGATCTAGCTGGTCTGTCATATTATAATAGAGACAGTAGATCTAGCTGGTCTGTCATATTATAATAGAGACAGTAGATCCAGCTGGTCTGTCATATTATAATAGAGACAGTAGATCTAGCTGGTATGTCATCTTATAATAGAGACAGTAGATCTAGCTGGTCTGTCATATTATAATCGAGCCAGTAGATCTAGCTGGTCTGTCTTAATATAATATAAACAGTTGATCGAGCTGGTCTGTAATATTATAATAGAGACAGTAGATCTAGCTGGTATGTTATATTATAATAGAGACAGTAGATCTAGCTGGTATGTTATATTATAATAGAGCCAGTAGATCCAGCTGGTCTGTCATATTATAATAGAGACAGTAGATCTGGTATGTTATATTATAATAGAGCCAGTAGATCTAGCTGGTATGTCATAATAATAGAGACAGTAGATCTAGCTGGTCTGTCATAATATAATAGAGACAGTAGATCTAGCTGGTCTGTCATCATTATAATAGAGACAGTAGATCTAGCTGGTCTGTCTGTAATAAGACATAATAGAGACAGTAGATCTAGCTGGTCTGTCATAATATAATAGAGACAGTAGATCTAGCTGGTCTGTCATATTATAATAGAGACAGTAGATCTAGCTGGTATGTCATCTTATAATAGAGACAGTAGATCTAGCTGGTCTGTCATAATATAATAGAGACAGTAGATCTAGCTGGTCTGTCATAATATAATAGAGACAGTAGATCTAGCTGGTCTGTCATCTTATAATAGAGAGATCAGTAGATCTAGCTGGCTGGTCTGTCATATTATAATAGAGACAGTAGATCTAGCTGGTCTGTCATAATATAATAGAGACAGTAGATCTAGCTGGTCTGTCATATTATAATAGAGAGACAGTAGATCTAGCTGGTCTGTCATATTATAATAGAGACAGTAGATCTAGCTGGTCTGTCATATTATAATAGAGACAGTAGATCTAGCTGGTCTGTCATATTATAATAGAGACAGTAGATCTAGCTGGTCTGTCATATTATAATAGAGACAGTAGATCTAGCTGGTCTGTCATATTATAATAGAGACAGTAGATCTAGCTGGTATGTCATATTATAATAGAGACAGTAGATCTAGCTGGTCTGTCATATTATAATAGAGACAGTAGATCTAGCTGGTATGTCATCTTATAATAGAGACAGTAGATCTAGCTGGTCTGTCATATTATAATAGAGACAGTAGATCTAGCTGGTCTGTCATATTATAATAGAGACAGTAGATCTAGCTGGTCTGTCATATTATAATCGAGACAGTAGATCTAGCTGGTCTGTCTTAATATAATATAAACAGTTGATCGAGCTGGTCTGTCATATTATAATAGAGACAGTAGATCTAGCTGGTCTGTCATATTATAATAGAGACAGTAGATCTAGCTGGTCTGTCATATTATAATAGAGACAGTAGATCTAGCTGGTATGTCATCTTATAATAGAGACAGTAGATCTAGCTGGTCTGTCATATTATAATAGAGACAGTAGATCTAGCTGGTCTGTCATATTATAATAGAGACAGTAGATCTAGCTGGTCTGTCATATTATAATAGAGACAGTAGATCTAGCTGGTCTGTCATATTATAATAGAGACAGTAGATCTGGCTGGTCTGTCAGTATCTATAATATTATAATAGAGACAGTAGATCTAGCTGGTCTGTCATAATATAATAGAGACAGTAGATCTAGCTGGTCTGTCATATTATAATAGAGACAGTAGATCTAGCTGGTCTGTCATCTTATAATAGAGACAGTAGATCTAGCTGGTCTGTCATATTATAATAGAGACAGTAGATCTAGCTGGTCTGTCATATTATAATAGAGACAGTAGATCTAGCTGGTCTGTCATATTATAATAGAGACAGTAGATCTAGCTGGTCTGTCATATTATAATAGAGACAGTAGATCTAGCTGGTCTGTCATAATATAATAGAGACAGTAGATCTAGCTGGTCTGTCATATTATAATAGAGACAGTAGATCTAGCTGGTCTGTCATCTTATAATAGAGACAGTAGATCTAGCTGGTCTGTCATATTATAATAGAGACAGTAGATCTAGCTGGTCTGTCATATTATAATAGAGACAGTAGATCTAGCTGGTCTGTCATATTATAATAGAGACAGTAGATCTAGCTGGTCTGTCATATTATAATAGAGACAGTAGATCTAGCTGGTCTGTCATATTATAATAGAGACAGTAGATCTAGCTGGTCTGTCATATCATAATAGAGACAGTAGATCTAGCTGGTCTGTCATATTATAATAGAGACAGTAGATCTAGCTGGTCCGTCATATTATAATAGACAGTAGATCTAGCTGGTCCGTCATATTATAATAGACAGTAGATCTAGCTGGTCTGTCATATTATAATAGAGACAGTAGATCTAGCTGGTATGTCATCTTATAATAGAGACAGTAGATCTAGCTGGTCTGTCATATTATAATAGAGACAGTAGATCTAGCTGGTATGTCATATTATAATAGAGACAGTTGATCTAGCTGGTTGGTCATATTATAATCGAGCCAGTAGATCTAGCTGGTCTGTCTTAATATAATATAAACAGTTGATCGAGCTGGTCTGTCATATTATAATAGAGACAGTAGATCTAGCTGGTCTGTCATATTATAATAGAGACAGTAGATCTAGCTGGTCTGTCATATTATAATAGAGACAGTAGATCTAGCTGGTCTGTCATATTATAATAGAGACAGTAGATCTAGCTGGTCTGTCATATTATAATAGAGACAGTAGATCTAGCTGGTATGTTATATTATAATAGAGACAGTAGATCTAGCTGGTCTGTCTTAATACAATAGAGACAGTAGATCTAGCTGGTCTGTCATAGTATAATAGCGACAGTAGGTCTAGCTGGTATGTCATATTATAATAGAGACAGTAGATCTAGCTGGTCTGTCTTAATACAAT